>NC_056725.1:1202280193-1202410193 GCF_019279795.1 Protopterus annectens | reverse complement strand
TGTGCCAGTTTCATGGGGCTGCTGACTTCCATCTCAGTGGCGAACCAAGGCATAGAATTGATTCAGGTAAGAATTGGAAGATGTCTGTCAGAAATTTTGCTGTTGGCTGCTGAAAGTGGAATTTATGTTCAGAAACTTCAGCAGCCCACCCTTCAGAATCTTTTCCTTACATAACTTTTCCTTGGTTCAAGATAATGAGATTATAATTGCCCATTTCCTTTCTAAGCTTTTACTTCCGTAATCATTCTTCAGTCATAGCTTCCCTTTGACAACAAAAGTGAGGCTGTTTATTACTGCCAGCAGTTTGTGAAACTCTGCTGTCACCTTTTTACCACCCAAAGATAACTTTCACTCACTCTGTGGGCAAATCTTCCTGATCTCTTCCCCTCACTTCTGTCCTCATCCATTTTCATTCTTATCTTTTTTTAAACTTACATACAGCCTAATTACTACTTTGTACTTTTGTGTCTGTATAATTTATAGCACTCACTGTTTACAACCTCCTTGTAAGTCAGCTGCTTCCCTTTGTTCTCTGATGTATCTACAAAATTTTAATGTAATGGAGGTTTTTTTCTCTGTCCTGTTGCCTTTTTGTCTGGCTTGACCTGTTTGGAAGATCTCAATGTCTGTATGCCTTGTAGATTTCTTTTCTTCATTCTTCTTTATTTGTCCTTGCCCAGTTTCCCTTCCTATTTTCATTTATCACCCATGATGTTCATCATAGTCAGTGTTTACAGAACTGAGTCTTGGGACTTCCTGCCTTGCAGAAACCCTTGGCCAACCCAAACACCAGAGTCACCAATCCCCAGCTGGTGGATGTCCTTTACCATCCAACATCAGTGCTGTAAAGGTTTGTTGGCCAGTGCCATCTTCTGTCTTCAGGTCTTTCTTGCCTGATGTTCCTTAGGTGGAGCACAACCTGTCCAATGACCGTACTGACAGTTGACAGCCTTGACCTAAGGGACTGAGGGGGGGTGAGTAGTTAGGGATACCCACCCTAGCCCCAAGGTAGACAAAAAGAGGGAAAATGTTCTGCAGCAATGATGTACGCAAACATCTGCAATTATAGTACGTGATCTACTCAGTTATACTTTTTAATGTCTCATCTGAAGGACAGAGCACTCAAGGGTACAGCACTCTTCTAATGCTGTACTGCGGGGTCAGTAGTGGAAAATGAGCCTCATCTCCTGGTATGGGAATAAAGCCCACAGCTTTCTGATCTTCTGGCAGCAAAGGCAAATGTTCTACCTGTTTAGGCACTGACATTGCTCTGATTACCTATTGACATTTATTTTCCTTCGTAGCTACCCAAGCTGGTAGCAGTTTTCTTCTCAGACTGGCTTTTACCCTGTTACATGACGTTATTCAATTTCTTATTAAATTTGTGCACTCATAACAACTTTATAATATTAATTTCTACATTTTTTTTGTATTTTTTTGTTTCATAACAGACTGATGTTTATATTGTCTGTAGACTGCACCTGTATGTTATCCTCTCCCTTTTCTGTCTTCTGATAATTAGTTTCCCAACTGTTTTGTCTGTTTTTATCCCCAATTTCCTCCATTCTGTTCACCTTTCTTGGTAACTCTGTCTCTGATTTCTAATTCATTTTTCTTATTTGCCTTTAGAAGATGGTCAGTCCTCATAATCACAGCAGGGCAAGTTGAGAGGTATGGGGCACAGTTGTCTGTATGCAGCATTATCAGTGATTTGATCAGTAAACAAATTACTTCAGTACCTGGGGACTTCAGTCCTCCGTACTGTGGACATCTGCTTCCTCTTGCTCTCAAGTGGCCTTTCAGATTACATATTTTAGTCCTGCAGCTAAGGTCAATAAACAGACTGTTAAACATTATAATGCAGCTCCAATTTTGAAATTTGCTTTGCTTCCCTGCCAACCACTCTTATTTCCAGTCTGTCATCAGTTTCTCTGTCACATAGCATTGATCATATGAAAACCGACTTCTTGGAGCTCATTTCTCAGCTGCCCAGTAGTGTGAAGAATTGTCATTTGTTAGTGTGCCCAGGACTGAAGACTGACATGGATTGGTTTCTGTTTCATGCGTTATTGATGGGAGTAAATAAAAAAATGGATCAATAAGATTTTCTGCTATTTAGATTTTGTGTGTTACTGCTGCTTGTCTTGAAAGCACTCTGCTGAGAAATACATTTACCCCTATATTAGTCCCAATCCTGCATCCTGGAATTGAAGTCATGCCTTCTCTTTAGGGCCAGCTGCTGCTCAACTGGCAAACAACTCTTTTCTGTTCAAGGAAAGCTGAAATTCTTTTCATGTAACCTGCAGTGTTTGGTGTTTTAATTTATTTTGATGACTTGTCTTAATGTTGCAGTGTCTTCAAGGTTTCCATTGTTATATTAGTTGGTTTAGGCACATAAAACAACTCATTGAGTTTAAAGCTGTAGGGAGTGTTATAAAGGAGCAAACTGTATACACTGTACATTAGTTGCACACGTGCATACTTGTGCCAGTGATAGTGCTGTAGATAATGTTGACTTTTTTCATTAGTGACAGAGAGAACTCTTACCCACACCTCTCAGCTGTTCCAACTTTCCCAGGTCTGTCCATTTGTTTCAGTTAAAATACAACCCCATCTCTGGCTGCCCAGTTTATCTTTTAAAATTCCTGTATTTTTCATATTTTGTTGTAAAGAGACCTCTGCTTTTGGCTTATGGTAATTTAGCCAGTCTCTTTACCACATCATCTAAGCTTGCAACCAGATGGGTGATTCTTCTGCTACTGACTGCTTGCAGCAAGTTCCTGTTTAGTGCCTCTGGATTGGTTAATATACAGTAATGGACCTGAGAAACATGTTTTTTTTCTGTTAGGTCTGCGTAGACTGCATATTAACTGGTGTAGAAGAGCAATGTTCAGTTCTACTGTTTGTCACACCAGAGAAGTGCGTTTCCAGACTTGTGACCGTTTCTGTCCAGCCTTGAGATCCCTGAGCTGAAGAAAGATTTAGGTACACACACAATGGAAGCTGCCATTGTTTGCTGTGATCATCACAGGGCCAGCAGGGTTTATTATATACTGACTGAACAAATTATTTGCACAAGAGGTCTGTGGTTGTTGGAGCCACCCAGAGAATTTTTTTTTGACTGTGTTGTGGTTGGTTTGTGAATGCTGCTTAGTCTTTGTTGACAGAGATCATTTGTTAACAACCACTGATTCCCGGGTGAGCTTTTTTTTTATTTTTATTTTATTTTTTTTCCTGCAGGCAGCAGACAAATACAGATAATGACTCTTTAAGGCACTTACAAAGTTTGCTGATGAAGATAAAGATACATTATTAGCTACAGTTTTAGTTTGATATAAAGTTGGTCAAATCTATTTATCATGAAAAGCAACGCCTGTGATGTCTGGCAGTTGAAATGTATCTCAATATCCATAAAACACTATATTCAGTTACTGAGCATGCTATTATATGTATATATCGTGTCTGTTTCAGTTTGTTGAATGACAGATCATCGAACCGCCATTTATTGAACCCCTGATGTTAAGTTGTCTATCTCGCCTTCATTCTTGCTGGATGGGTTCGGAGCCGACCTCGGCTCCGACTCGGCCACTCTAAAAGCTCGAGAGTTGGTTCCACCGGCTCGAGGCTCCCCTTATATCCCACAATGCTAGGCGAGAGTTACCTCAGATCTCGTTTGCCGCTACAGCTTCGAGGTTGGTTGCTTCTACCGGTTCCTGGTGAGTGTTAGCTTTTATACTAAAAAGTTATTCTTTTTTTCCCCTTTTAACCTTAATTCTTCACAAATTAGTGTAGAATATAGTTTTTTATCCCCGACCCTATTTTTCCCCGTTTTCTCTTTAAAAGAACCGCTGGTTCTTCCCTTGGGCCTTTGGCCTTCCCTTCCTTAGGGTGTGTTTGTGTAGTTTCTTTAACTTTTTTGTGCTTAATTTCTAGTATTTTTACTAAAATTGTTAATTATTTTTAGTATTAATAATTTTTCTGACAGGGTATAACTGTGTGTTTGGTGTGTGTTAGTGTACACCTGTCAGTTAGGATAATGTCAAAGGAAGCAAAGGTCTCTGGATTCAAGAAGTGTGATGCGTGCTGTCAGAAAATGTCTCTGACAGACGCTCACACTTCTTGTGTCTACTGTCTGGGGTTTGCACCTGCAGGACTCCTGTGCTGTGTGCCATGGCTTCAGCCCCAGGGTCCTGCAGGAGAGAAAGAACAAGTTAATCTTGAGAGGCTTGTTAAAACCAGAGGATTCCCTGTCAGTTTCAACAGGGAAGCCCTCTAAGGCATCGAGGTCTTCGGCCCGCTTCTGAGCCGAGACCTCAGGTTGTTCAACCTTTGCCTTTATCGGCTCCGGCTGGAGCCGATAAGACTCAGTCCACAGTTTCTGTGGCTTCCTCGGCTCGGCCGGAGCCGAGGTTATCGAGGTACCTGTGTCGGCTCCGACAAGATCTTCGGAGCCGACAACCAGAAAGAGGTCTAGGTCACCTTCTCTTGGCTCCGTTCATTCGGCTCCAGGATCTCCCCTGCTGTCTGAACGGAGCCAAAGGTCTCATTCCTCTAGGTCATCGAGGCTTTCCGATCATGACCTTCAGAGGGTGGTGAGTCGACTACTTAAGTCCGAGGCACTTGCCCAGATGCTTCAGAGCCCGACTCATCAGTCGGTGCCTGCCCCGTCCATCAACTCTTTCCTCCTTCGACTCTTTTGAGTTCGGAGCCGGGTCGTGTCGGAACCGAGACTGTGGTCACTTCGGAGCCGAGACAATTGTCTTCGGCTCCGTTTTCTTCTGTGGAGGAATCTCGGCGCCGGACTTCCCTCGTCGGCTCCGAGGGGGTGAGTGGCATCGACCCTTGTCCGACCCCCCTCCCTCTCGGTGCCGGCGCTGGTGAGTTCGGCTCCGACATCGGCCTCGGAGCCATCACTGTCGGTGCCGAGGGGTCCTTAGCTCCTCGGAGCGGGACCTCTGGCTCTGCCTGACAGGGGTGCTTTCGAGGTCATGCGGAGGGTGTTAGAGCCTGGCTCTACTCCACAGTCGGCTCCGTCAGCCCCTCCCTCTATGCTGCCTCAGGGTAAGTCGACTCACTCCCTCATCCCGGACCGCAGAGAGCCAGCTCCTCAGGAGCCCCCTTTGTTGTTTTCATCCTCTTCCGAGGCCTCTCCTGATTTGGCAGAAGAGCCCCCTCGGAAGAGGAAGTGCAAGAGGAAGCACATTGACTCACCTGAGTCTATCACGTCGGACACAGATCTGGATGATTCTGAGGGTTCCCCCCGTTCCCCTTCTGAAGATGTCTCATTTGCAGACATTCTGGAGATCCTTAAACAGAGGGGAAATTGGCCAGCCCTCAACCCTTCAGAGGACGAATCTGTGTATCTTGAGGCGTTGGCTCGCCCTTCCACCTCCTGCGTGTCCCGTCCTCCGACCCCCTCATGCAGGTCGTTGCTAAAAGGCATGGACGGCTCCTGATTCAGTGGACCCCACTCCCAGGAGACCCTCCAAATTCATCACAGCTCCATCAGACAAGCAATTTTTATCAAAAGGAGTTTCTGTGGATGCTATGGTGGTAGCTGCCGCCACAAAGAAGGAACTGGCTGATCCTTCAGTGCCTGTCCATCCACCTAACAAGGAATCTAGGTCCATGGATAGGTACGGGAAGCGGATGTTCTCCTCAGCGACTTTTACCATGCGTCGCTGAATTACCTGTGCCATTTCACTCGTCTTCAAAGGGACTTGGTCAAGGAAGCGAGTGAGATGTTGAAGGACCCTACAGCTGCGGGTTCCAAGAAACTGAACACGCAGCTGGCTATCCTTAATTCCATTTCCAACTCTGCCATGCGCCTCCTCTCTTATGCGGCCGATGGAGCGAGCAGAGCCGCAGGAACAGGGTAGCCTTACGTAGGCACGCCTGGATGCGGCTATGCAACTTTATGAACCTTTCAAGACGTCTTTCACGAACTCCCTTTGATGGATCATCTCTTTGGTCCTCAAGTGAAAGAAACCCTGACTAGGTGCGAGACTGATGGCAAGACCCTTTCTGCCGCCGGAGTCCGTTTTCGACTCCTTCTAGGCCTTACCCCAAAGGCCAGAAGGGGAAAGATGTGGTTCCGTAAACAATCTCAAGGGACTTCGCCTGACGACAGAGTCGTTTTTCCTACCAGAGGCAGAGGTGGGAATAACAATGGTAGACGCCGCCCTAGGGGCAGGGGGTCCGCGAGAACCAGGGCAATCGGGAAGCCTTTCCTGACAAGCCCTTTCAGCATCCCTGAGGTGTTGCCCGACTGCCCATCTTCGAGGCAGTCGGGGAAGATTGTCACTGTACCCAGAAGCCTGGCTATCCTTGACACAAGACAAATGGGTACAGTCCATCATTTCGAAGGTTATTCCATCCCTTTCTTCGCTTTCCAAATCAGTCAAAAATCCCTTCCAGATGTTCCACCCGCTCAAAGGGATATAGCAGCTTTGGAAATTTCAAAACTGCTTGCAAAAGAGCTATTCAGCCAGTGCCAGCAGACCAACAAGGATCCGGAATCTACTCAAGGTTCTTTTTAGTTCCAAAGAAAACAGGGGACTGGAGACCAATTTTGGATCTCAGTATCTTGAACAGATCGGTCAAGAAAACAAGATTTCGATGGTCACGCTGCAATCCATTCTTCCCCTATTGGGAAAAGGAAACTGGATGTGCTCTATAGACCTTCAGGACGCGTACTATCATATAAAAATGAACAGACGCTCCAGAAGATTCCTCCGCTTCAGGCTGGGAACCAGTCATTTTCAATTCAGGGCCCTGCCCTTTGGTCTCACCACTGCCCCGGTGTTTACCAAATGCATGGCAGTGGTAGCTTCTCACCTGAGACGACTAGGATTCCAGGTGTTTCCATATTTGGACGACTGGCTCCTCACAGCTCCCACCAAGCATCTCCTTCTGATGGCCAGAGATTACACTTTTCGCCTGTCAAAAACTGGGTATCTCAATAAATTGCGAAAAGTCTGTTTTGTCGCCTTGTCGCACTATTACCTACATAGGCGCAAATTTAGATACTGTAAACATGTCTGCAACACTAACGAACCAAAGGATATCAGACATTCAAAAATTGGTGTCACTTCTTCTCAACAACAACAGAGCCAAAGCCAGGTTAGTTCTAAAGGTGTTGGGAATCATGGCAGCGCCATACCTCTCCTCCCATTGGCCAGATACCACATGCGGATCCTTCAGTGGATGCTCTTTTCTCAATGGTCATACCAGGAACTTCCAATGTCTCACACCATTATGATCACGCAAGCGTGCAAAAAGCATCTCATGTGGTGGATGTCTTCCCCCCAGCTCCTGTTGGGGAGACCATTTGTTCCACCTCCTCCGGTTGCTACTCTGACAACGGATGCCTCCCTGATCGGGTGGGGGCATTATCAGGGCAGGACAGTCCAGGGCACATGGCAACCAAACGAATGCCACTTGCACATAAATGTTCTGGAGATGAGAGCAGTGCTTTTAGCGTTGCAAGCCCTTCAAGACTCTCTTCCCTTGGGAACAATTGCAATCCAGACAGACAATATGTCTGTAGTGTGGTACATCAACAAACAAGGCGGAACCAGATCATACCCCCTGTGTCGAGAAGCACTCAGACTGTGGCAATGGGCGATTTCTTCTCAGCGTTTTCTGATAGCAACGCACATCCCCGGGAAGTCCAATCACATTGCGGACAAGTTGAGCAGAGCTATTCTCATGCCTCACGAGTGGTCTCTGAAAGACTCTGTAGTCAGAGAAATTTTTCTCAAGTGGGGTCAGCCTTGCTGCGATCTTTTTGCTACTCCCCAAAACAGCAAGTGCAGAGAATACTTCACTCTATTCCCTTTACCAGGTCAACCCAGCAGGGACGCGCTAGTCCAACTTTGGCCCCGGGGACTTCTGTATGCATTTCCTCCTTTCCCACTGATCTCTCAAGTAATACAGAAAGCTATCGCTCAGAAGGCCTCATTGATCCTCATTGCTCCTTACTGGCCTCGACAAGTGTGGTTCCCCTTTCTACATCGATTTCTTTTGGAGCGACCGTGGAATCTGGACCTAGTTCCAGATCTTTTGATCCATCAGTCGGGTCAGTTTCATCGCTCCCTCCCCTCTCTGAACCTCACTGCTTGGTTCCTCCACTTCCAACCGTAGCCAGGCTTCCTCAATTATCTCACTCTGTTAGAGATATTTTGATAGCTTCCCATAAATCTTCCACTCGAAAGATTTATTTGGGTAAGTGGAAACGCTTCTCATATTGGGCACAAGGAAAGGACATAAATCCTTTCACCGCTTCCATCCAACTAGTCCTTGATTTTCTTGCTGAACTCTTCCATGCAGGTTCATCTCCATCTACTCTTAAGGTTCAATTGGCAGCTATTTCTAATTTCCATGTGGGTATTTCTGAATTTGCCCTAATGTCCCACAAACTCTGCAAAGCCTTTTTGAAAGGAGTTTTTCTTCTCAGACCTCCTGTAAGAAATCCCCCTTCTCCTTGGGACCTAAATTTAGTTCTTGCTTCTTTGATTCTTTCCCCTTTCGAACCTGCAGCTTCATGTTCCTTAAAGTTATTATCATGGAAAACTCTCTTTCTGGTGGCTATCACATCAGCTAGAAGAATTTCAGAACTTCAAGCACTCAGTTGTCGTTCTCCTTACCTTGTGTTCCATAAGGACAGAGTTTCCTTACGAACTAACCCGTCCTTTTTGCCTAAGGTGGTTTCAACATCAAATCTAAACCAATGCATTGACCTCCTGTCTTTTTCCGGAGTATTCAAATAGGTCTGAACAAAAATTACACTACCTGGATGTTCATCGTCAATTAAGGTACTACTTGGACAGGACGAAACTATTCAGAAAATCTGATCAGCTGTTTGTCTCCTATGCGGAAAGCAGAAAGGGACTTCCAGTTTCAAAGGTATCTTTATCCAGATGGCTAACATCTCTGATTACCCTTGTTTATGAGATTAGACACCAAAACTGCCTAATAAACCTAAAGCCCATTCCACCAGAGCTTTGGCTACTTCTCTAGCCTTCCAAGACAGACTGCCTATTGACACCATTTGTGCAGTGGCTACTTGGGCTACTCCTCACACTTTTATTTCCCATTATAAGTTGGATTTAGCTTCTAGGCATAGAGCTAATTTTGGTTCCACTGTTCTCAGGAGTCTGTTCCGTTAGGCCACCCGGGACAAGGTGCTAGGGACGCGGTCCCATCCAGCAAGAATGAAGGCGAGATAGACAACTTAACATATAGAAGTTATGTTCTTACCATAACGTTCCATGTTAGTTGTCTTCTTCTCGCCTTCTTCTTGCGTCCCACCCTCCTTCCCCCTGGCCTGGACAGACCTAGAGGAGTTGTGATCGTGACCTCTCTTTCTACCACCTCTTTCTTAGTCATATGCTATTATGCATATTTCTTATTTCAGGATATAGGTCACCCTTTTCTTCCTGCTGTTAGAGGTGGATTCTGTTTCACAGTTATACTGTTTTTTGATATAAGCTGGGTTAGCTTACAAACGAGATCTGAGGTAACTCTCGCCTAGCATTGTGGGATATAAGGGGAGCCTCGAGCCGGTGGAACCAACTCTCGAGCTTTTAGAGTGGCCGAGTCGGAGCCGAGGTCGGCTCCGAACCCATCCAGCAAGAAGAAGGCGAGAAGAAGACAACTAACATGGAACGTTATGGTAAGAACATAACTTCTATTTTATCAAAGCAGACAATCATTGAACGAAGTTTTCAGTTAAATTTTTCCTAGGGCAAACCAGCAGTTGGCCACTATCTGGAATTTGCCGTTTTCTCCACTGTAGTGTGATCTCAGAGTTGGTATATTTAGTTAGGGGGAGGGTGTGAGGGGTGAAGCTTCCCACCTGGGTAGGTGTTAAATTGTATTTTTTTGATCACAGTTGCTAGGGTGGCCTGTCATTGGTTTGCCTTAGGAAAAATTTGCTGAAAATTCCATTCGGCGATTAGCCCCTTCGATAAATAGGGATTCGACACACTTCGATCTGCCATTCGACGAAGTGATATATATACCCATATATATTGTATGTTGATTCTAATGGAACATCTGTTTTGTCAACTTTCTAAGCTTGTTGAAAATGCAAAACCAATAATTTTATCAGTTGTCTAAGTTTGAGAGCAATATTTAGAAGCTGTCCCTGAAAATGTGATACTATATTCATCTTCTCCTCATTATGTTGGGCTTTGTCCAGAGTTCTTGAGCAAAGTTTTTGAGATGACTTCTTTTCTTTTTTTTTTTTTTTAATGTGGCAAATAATGGCATTTGTGTTTATGCTTGGATTGCAGTCACTAATAAATGAAGTAGCACAGTTCATATATTTAAAAACACGCATGTTAAAAAAGCAGTCTGTTGCTTTGTCAACTTTATGAGCTTGTTGCTAATGCAAAACCTATTACCTCTCCATTACTAAGTTTGAGAATAATAATTGTAAGCTGTCACTGATTCTGGTCATTTCCCCCTCCATTATTTCTGGCTTTATTTGAAATTCCACAGCATCAGCTGCAGAAATGGACTTTTCCTAGCCAAGGTGATCAAATTGAATAACAGTTTTACAATGACAGTCTGTGTCTGACCATGGGGAAATGTCATGGGTAGACCTGTAGTCAGTAGTCTTTGTAGGGATGGACTACTGAAAGTAAATTACCTTCTGTATATTGCTTCTATGTTAATATTTGTCTTCTGCAAAAAGCTTTATAGTGTGAGGATATTGTAGGCCTTGTATTACTTCAGTGTTATTAAACCATCCAAAATTATGAATATTTACATATTATAAGCATGTGTGTGTATGTAACTCTGTGATACTTGTGTATATTTTTAACATGCTTGTCTGTGTGTGTGTGTGTATATATATATATATATATGTGTGTGTGTATATATATATATATATATATATATATGTGTGTATATATATATATATATATATATATATAACTCTTTTTAATAAAAAAATAATAAAAAAAAAAAAACCTCAGATGAAGTCCTGTCTTTGTGTAATTGAACGTGTGTGGTCATGTACATTAATGTGCTCATTTGATTATGCATATCTTAAGCTAATTAGGTGTCCTTGATTGTCCCTGATTTTAAAGTCTTTCTCCCAGAGTCTCTAATTTGGAGATTGAGAGGGTATGCTTGTAGATCAGACATGCTTATAAAAGTTAAAAAAAAAAAAAAAAAAAAAAAAAGTGCTCTTTGCAAAATATTCTGGATAGATTGTGATGTTTTTTTTTTTTTTTTTTTTTTAACAAAACAGGAGTTCTTCCACTGAGGGAGTTTTTGGCATATTGCTTTGTGTCAGAACATGTGTTCATATTTTTAAATACATTTGTGGTACTGTTTCAGTAATTCCATGTACTGCTTTCCTGCTGTTTGCCTGTAATAGACATTTTGCCACAGTAAGGGACTTGAGCTTGGATGCAAGTATGGAGTCTGTTTTACTTTGATATTTTTGTTGTATTTTCTACTTCCCAGTGCCCAGGGATATTGACATTCCTTTGCATCATAACCTACTTGCCCCCTGCCCCAACAGAGTTAAGTCATGTAGGCAGAATATTAGTGCTATGATTTTGGATACTGTGCTGGAATTATCGTTGGGTTTACTGGTATAGCTGTCTGGTTGTTCCCTTGCCTATATTATGATTTTTGGAACCAACAGGTTGCAAAGTATTAGTTACATTACTGCAAGTGCAGTCTAAACAGTGCCTTGTTGGGTAGATGAGTGACTTGAATATCTCTGAAATTCAGTCCCCTGTTCTATAGATGCTGTATCTTCATGGACTTCACTGGCCTTTTACATCATGAAGCATGGTAAGAGTCAACTATCCCATCCTTTACTTTTCTGCCTTAACTGTGTTTTGCTTCCCCTGCCTTCTCAGAACTGGTGCCCTGTTTTCTCACTTTAGTTTGAAGAGGCTATTTTTAATACATTCTGTAACTCTCCAATTTAGCCAACTGTGCAATTTCCCATTCACCTTAATAACTTGTTTGCTTTCATATCACCAAATCTACTAACCTTTCATTAATTTGCTATACTGTGTTCCATTGCACTTCTTTCACTTGTTGATTGGCAGTACCTTAGAGAGGGCTGCTAAAGCATTTACCTTCCTATTTGCTTTGCTACCTTAATTCTGTTTGGCCATCTGTACCCACTTAGACTGTCAAATGATGTATTTTTTCTGGTCGAGACCTGGGCCACATGCTATCCAAAGTAAATTGTTCCTGTCCAGCCTTATGAATTTAATGCTTCAGTTCTGATACTGTCCCTTATCCCACCCTTTGGCTTTCTTCTTTCTCCTTGGATTTCAGCAATCATGACAAAGAAAAGTCAGTTTGCTTTGTTCTACCCATCTCCGTATTCTTTAATCATAAAGGTCATCATTTTTCAATAATAGAGAATAGTGGACCATTTGTAAGTCATGGTTAAGACTACAGATGGCAGTCAAATCTGTAGGTGCTGATAGTACAGAGTGGCAAAGCTTTTTAACCGATGAATTATATATTGGTGATTACATTTAAATAAGAAAAAAGACAACACCACTGTAAAATTAAGTGCAGTTAAGTAGTACTGTGAAAATATTTCTTGTAATATAGTTACAGTTATAGTTGGTTTTAAATGTTTATGTAAGCAGTTCCTGTCATTGGTTACAGAATCACTTCTCTGTGCTGTTTCTTTTAGTGTTTCAGTTAAATGCAAGTCCAAATATGAAACATAAACGTGAGCAAGCCCATCATCACACAGACCCCCAGAAGTGAAAAAAAATAAATTTCATCAAAGTGCTCAAGTCATAGACAGGGACAGATCAGCATACATGTGTTGCTAAACTGTACAAGGGTGCTAAAGAGTTCTGTTATATCCTGCCCCAGATGTAAGAGTTTATTATTATATTGCATTTTATTATTATCTTTCAGCTTCATTTGTTTTCTTTAATTTTCAGTATTCAGTTTTTAAGCAAAGGATATGAGAAAATAATACTGGCTGTAATGTTGTGGGTAATGCTTCACTTGCTAAGTCTGTCTGGCAATAGTATTTGGAAGGTAAAGGCAGCAGTATACAGCTGTCCTATTATTCTACTGCTGTAACATTTTAACAGCTATGTGGTCCAGCGATCTGCACTATTATCCATCATTGTTGCAGTACATGCAGAATGAATGGCAGTTAACTGCAAGTGGGCAGCTGACTTCTGTCAAGATTACAAGAGCAGAGCATTGTTAAAGATTCAACAAAAGTACTTTATTTTGGGGCCCTAAGAACCTGGATCTATATTAGATCAGCAAACGCTTAAAAAAGTAAACGCTGATTGATCGACCTTGTATAAGCGAACACTTACAATCTCGAACTGTCAGATCAATGATTTTTTTCCTAGGGAAAAAAATCGCTGATCCAAAACACATACACACAACACAAGCACACCAAACAAACAGAAATCCACACACATACACCTAATATCTGACACCTAACCCTACACTAAACTATGCACACACCACTAACTATCCACTTACCTTAACCCAAACCCTAACCCTAAGGTCTGTCACTATCACACACTCACCCGCTTACTAACCCTAACTCACCTAAACCCGCCCTAACCCTCACATCCACACAATCGCACACATACCCTAACCCGAGCCCTAACCCTAACTCACCTAACCCACCCTAACACTCACATCCACACAATTGCACACTTACCTGAATCCTACCCGTAACTTTCCACCACAGCACTGAAAATACCGAAGCAACAGAAACGGACAACCAAATTATT
This sequence comes from Protopterus annectens, assembly GCF_019279795.1. Classification (NCBI taxonomy): domain Eukaryota; kingdom Metazoa; phylum Chordata; order Ceratodontiformes; family Protopteridae; genus Protopterus; species Protopterus annectens. The sequence continues at coordinate 1,202,396,427 of NC_056725.1, read as the reverse complement.
TTCCTAGGAAAAAAATTGAGTTTCTGTTGCTTTGATATTTTTAACATTCATTAAAATAAAGTCGATCAATCAGCGTTCGCTTGTTTACGCATTAGCTGATCTAATATAGACCCTAAGAACCTGAGGGCATGTAAGGACTCCAGGAATCTGGTCATTTTAACTGTGAAGCCCTCTGTTCTTCCTATTCATGAGCTGTTGACCAGCCACCTTCTAAAAGAGTAGTCTCTCAAGAAGTTGCACAAGTTATGATTGGTGATGAAGGAAGCAAGCAAGAGTGCAGGAGGCTGTGGCAATCCCATCAGCCTTGTAGACACATGTAAGAATTTTGGACCAAGGATGCACTGGGCCATGAGCTTGTGGCTGTGGACATTGGCCTTATTTGCAGCTCCTCCTAGCTCTGGTTTCTAGATTTGGACAGCTGGCCTGTAGCCTTGATTATTAGTCAGGTTTCTTGAAACTTCATGTACTGTATCACAGTAAAATGCCTGTTAACCAGTATCAGCTTGATGTGCCACTATTTATATCTCAGTTGTTCAAGAGTTGTGTCTGTTGCATGCCTTTAAAAGGATCTGACAGCTTTTGTTGATTTCCTGCCTAATAGTTGTGCTTCTAGCCTAATGCCCTTTCCTTGAGATGCTAGTCTGTTAGTCTTTTCAACAGTTAAAGGCTGGGTGTGTGCGTCACTGATGACAGATAGGCAGACATCTATGGGACCCCCCGACTACCTGCTGACCATCAGCCTGTGATATCAGTCAGTCCTCCACTAGCCTGTGAGTGAGTACCAGTCTTGTAAAGCATCAATTAAGGCTATAAACTGTTAACGAGCTGCTGCCTGTAGTACAGGGTTTAATTCACTCTGTCTCCATTTGTCTAGTGTGTGACCTTAAGCGAGTACTTACCTAGACAATGCTTTGGAATGAATGGGAAATTGGACTAGGCTTCTCAGTGGTCTCCTGTACTGTGTGCTCAGTAACTACATATAAACCTTTATTTCTTCCAAATTGGAACTTTCTGTCTGGCAGTTAGTTTGTTTGTTTGTTTGTGTCTTTCGGCTTTTCCCAGTTAGGGGTCGCCACAGCGGAACTCACGTCCGCCAATGATTGGCAGTAGATTTTTACGTACTGGCTTGCCAGGCCTAACGCACAACCTTCAACAAAGGAACGCCCATTCACGCATGTCGCCACACAGAAGACGCTCTGAGAATCGAACGGGCAACGTCTAACTGTGAGGCAACAACGCTACCGCAGCAAGTCTGGCAGTTAGTACACAGGATTAAAGCTGTGACCTGTTAATAAGCTGCTTCCTATAGTCCATGGTTTGTGTGCCTCAGCTTCTATTTGCCAACTTTGTGACTGTGAGCAAGTCACCTAATGACACAGAGTGCTATGGTAATAGGGGGAAACTGGGTTAGACTCCGCAATGGTCTCATTGATCTCATGGCTTGTAACTGTCTGTGAACCTATGAATCAGTCTTGTTTGCAAGAGAGAACCTGGCCTTCCAGTAGAGAAAACCAGTTTCAAGGTACTCTAGCTAACCAAGTTTGTTTCAAAGTTGGAGCAGTTGTCAAGTCCCATTCTTATACTTGTATTATGTAGTAAGGGTTGGACCAAAAAATATGTAGTTTATTAATCATGGGCTTACCCTTGGCACAAATAAAATGCTGCATAGTTTTCCATTAGTAAATTTAGCTTCACTACTGCTTATCATACAAATAACTTTTCACTTAAATTTGACAAATTCATCAAGGACATGAGTATGTTTAACATACTGTCTTTAGTTACCATGTCTCTATTTGGTAGAAAGTTTCTCTGCCTTACGTAGCTTAACCCTTCTGGCATCTTCTTAAGGTCCATGGAAGTTATAATCCCATTTTATGCATCCCTTTTTAGGCCCATCTTTGAATGTAATGCACCCTTCTACATGTACCTCACCAAACACCTAAACCAGCTTGATAGACCTCAGTGTTTCCTCACCAAAAAAAAATCCCAGGTCTTAGTACCCTTAGTTTGTCTGATAAACTACTCGGTGTAATATGGACTATTGAGGGGGTTTCTCTGCTTAGCTTTCTGTGATACGAATAACCCATCAGTCTTTGAACTCCTTCACTTAAATACAGCAAGTGGTAAAGCAAACACTCATTCTAGAAATCTAAACATACACTCTTATCAACAAGACCAGATGGTGTAGCATACCTAACCCAACATATCCTCAGTTTCTGGAATAGGCTGCCCTTAACCTGTCAAGCAGAGTACTTTCCAAAGCAACATTTAAAGCCAGTCTGGATGATTGAATGGCTGATCAAAATTTAAACCGGAAATATGTTCAGAAGGTCTACTTAATGGAGGCACTGCTAATCTCTTACCAGTACTGGTCAGTGTGGCAGAGCTGCTTGATGGTCTCTTTCCCGTAAGCTTAGTAAGAATCTGTGAATCTAGAGTGTGGCTGTAACCACTCCCCCACGTTGTGTGGTGTCTCTTTTGAAAAGGTAAAGGGAACCCTCCCCTGAATTGTCTTCATACTTTGAGGTGTGGAAGAAGATTTATATGTATGGGCCACTTTGTTTCTGTGACATTGATGACAGGAGCTCCATTTCCGTGAGCCCCTGTCAAAAGGTATTTTCTTTCTGAGAGCGTAAATGTAATGCATGATCAGAAAGTAGGGAGGTGTCAGAATTGTGTGCTGCTGAAAAATGTTTTAACAAACCTAGGATGCCTTAAAAATATCGTCAGTGAGCCAGATTTGCAGTCCCTACACCCCCCCCCCCAAAAAAAAGACCTTTCCTAAACAGTATAGGAGTAACTTAAGTACTTCTGTACGAATCCTGAGTGGCCTCTTTGGATGTCATCAGAGGTTCTGAATTGGCATTTACCTTGTCCTCTCCACTGTTGAAAGGGAGAAGAGTAATGGACAGATATTAAAAGACAGACTGTATGTCACCAACCTGTGGTGTTAGCACTGTTCATTGTCACACTTTTATGATTCAGGTTCAAAACAGTGTCCTAATACGAATGAAAGCTGTAGCACTTGGCTTGTCTGAGACTGTCAGGAACAGGATTGTTGGTCTTACTGGTACATCTTCAGAGGTTGGTAAGCACATTATTAAGCATAATTGTAATTACACTGTTGATGCATGTGCTGGGTGCTTATTATAGGCACAGTTATTAGGAGGCATGCCAGGCATAGACTCCAGCCATTTCCAGTGAGTATAGAGCAGTCTTTCCTTTTTTTTTTTGACACCTTTATTAAATTCATTTGAGACATAAACATGCATTACTATAAAAGAAAACAAACCATGTTAACATGTTTCCAGTTAAATACATTATACAGCATACATTTATTTATTTATATTTCAGTTTGGTTACCAAAGAAGTCCACTGGGCCCAAGTGTGCCCGTTTTCAGTGGAGGCCCGGGGAGAAAAGCTCCATAAAACAGTAAGGTTACAAAAGTATAAAAGTTACAGAATAAAGTACAGTTTACAAATATGTACATTCAGTATCAGGCTTGTTCAGCAAAGTTAATTTTGATATATCTGTTGGCTGTACTGTACAGATTAATTTGAAATATACCTTCATTACATTTGATGTGTAGGAACATTGTACATACAATCATTTAAAGTAAGAATGGAAACACTTTACAGGTACTCATTTGAAGTAAGATGCTATTTACAAAGTTGAAATCATGTATTGAGTAGCTATGGGAGACATGATGTCCTTACATTCACTGTTTTAGTATTCATATTGTGGGTAGCCCGATTTCGGTCAGTATACCAAAGCCTGCTGTTGCTTTAAGGTACGTCAAATATCAATATATATATGCTCCTCGCATAGGGTATGGCATTAAGGTGACATCCGGATGCACCATCCTGGGAACTTCTTTGCCGCAAGTCCGAATGCATCTCTAGATCATCGGTCTGAATGGCTTTGTCATTTCTGCTAGTTTGAATGCATCTTTCATTTGTCAGTTTCAATGCCTACATCATCTTGCTGGTACTGAGCCATTGCAAATAAGTATCCCATTGGGGTTTTGTTTTTTTCTTAGCTTTTTTGTTGCTCTGGTGAGTTAATGTCATCTAGGAAGGGTAAATGTCAGTGCGGAGAGTCCCTGACTCACAAATATCTCTTTAAAAACCCAGCAGCGGACCCTGAGGTCATTACTCAAGGCCCAAAAAGGCTTAATGCTACTTCAGCCAAGAATCCCACCCTCTCAGACAGCGATTCCAGAGCACTGGACAGATGGGGTAAAAAAAGTATACACTTCAGCTACTCTTGCTGTCAGGGCACTAAATTGTCAGTTCCATATGCTTACATATCAGCAACATACCTTGGAACTCCTTAAACAAAAAATTTCCTCCTTTCCTGCTTGGGCAGAATCTAAAGATTTACAGGAATTAATGCACTCTGCTGGTCAAGTAACTAAACACACTTTGCACTGCGTTTTTGACATCCTAGAAGCTTTTTGCAGGGCAGCAGTCACTAGATCTGTCATTAGAAGACATGCATGGCCAAAGGAACAACCCTTGCCAGAACTTGTCAAATCAAATTTCTTGGATGCACCCTTGCACAAAGTTAACTTCATTGGTACTAAAGCAGAAGAGGTGTTAAAGTTGGAAGAAAAAGCAAAATCTATACAGACTGTTAAAGATTTCTTACAGGTACAGCCCCCTAGGTTCAGCAGGCATTTTCCTTCCAAGCTCTGGTCCTTTCCTGCACCTAGTACACAGGGCCAGCCTAGGTCCCCTGGAAACAGACCTCCTAGACAGCAGTCCCATGGATTGCAGGGATCTAAACAGTGGACTGCCTCCATTTCAATACCAGGGAAGTTCTAAGCCACTTCTTTATGGTAAAAACTCACAATGACTCACCCCTTCCTTTCTTCGCCTCTGCCCCCCATCACATACCCCTAGGAGGAAAACTCTCCTTTCATTCAAGCACCTGGGCCACCATTACCAAGGACCAATGGGTTCTGAACATTGTATGTCAGAGGTACAAATTCTCCTTCCACACCCTTCCAACCCCAAAAGGGTTCCCAGATCTACCACCCAATAAGCGGGCAGAGGCTCAAAAGCAAATCCATACCCTGCTCTCCTGGGGGGCAGTAGAACATGTTCCTGCAGAGCAGACAGGCCCAGGCAGCAGACTTTTTCTGGTACCCAGAAAGGAGGCCACCTGTTACCACATCCTCTATCCATTCTAAACATCTTCCTAGCAGAGTGCATTAATTCATGTAGTGCCCTGATAGCAAGAGTAGCTGAGGTGTATACATTTTTACCCCATCTGACCAGTGCTATGGAATCTCTGTCTAAGGGGGGGGATTCTTAGCTGAAGTAGAATTAACCCCTTTTGGGCCTTGAGTAATGACCTCAGGGTTTTTAAAGAGATATTTGTAAGAGTCAGGGACTCTGTAGTACCTGTCTGGCTTTCCTTGGGAGTAGGAGGGAGGGTGTCTGGAGTCTAACTGGATTCAAGGAAGACATCATCCACCACATCTAGGACTGGGGGGATGGCTGTAAGGGCATGTGCTGTGGAAGGTCCCGGAATCCTCCGAGTCTTTTTTTAGACTGTGGGTAGTCTTGACTCTCCCATTTGAAATGCTCCCTTAAAGTATGCAGGGTTTCCCCAAAGGAAAATTACTCTGGGGGAGAGGATGAAGGAATAGATTCCTCTGCATCAGAATCCTCATAAGTAGAGAGGGGCTGCATGTCTTCATAGTCAGATTCATCTGACTCTTGTTCAGACAAAACTACCGGAGGAAGATATATTTTTCTTTTTGAGGGAGTGTCTTGGCTTCCCCTAATCAGTATGATGAGGTCCTCTGCCATCCTAAGCATTTGTGACTGAGGCAAGGGAACAGGTGCCAAACAATGTCTGGAAGTCAGTTTTTTAGGGGTGGTTTGACCCTTGGGCCTAGGGAACTCTGCTGTTTTAGAAAGAACGGTAGTCGTGAAAGAAGGCGTCGGTTTATGTCCGGATTCGGTGTTGTAAAGGACTTCCACGGAAGCTGGTGCCTGCACAGTGGCTCCGGACCCATTCAAGGTAGAGACGACCACAAGATCCTTAGATGAAGAAGAGTTCTGCGGCATACCGGACTCCGAAAGGGTCTCGGTAGAGGCCTGCAAATTAACTGAAGTGGGCATCAGGGGCTTTGAAAGCACCTTCCTGAATTCTGGAGGACTGACGGCCAGCTTGGCGGTAGCGTTGGAAGGTTTAGTTCTGTACGTTTTTTTTGGAAGATCTGCTGTCTGATGGCTTATGGAAGCCATATCGGAATTCGAGGACCCAAATGTGATGACTGCAACAGTGAAGACACTCGAGCATCTACATTTGTGGTAAGTGTATACAACTGTACTTTCTCTCTTATTTTGTGTGAGTTGCTCAATGCTGGTTTGACCGGTTATTCTATTAAGGCCCACTTATCAGCTGTCTCTGCTTGTTTGTCTTTATCTCCTCTTTTGGCTTCTAGATTTAAGGCTTAACAGTGAATATCAGAATAACAAATATCAGATTAAATTTTTCTTATAAAAAAGGAAGAAGTATTAAGGACCTGTTGGTGCATGGGAGGTTCAAAAGACCTATAGTAAGGAAGAGTCAAGAGTTGCTTTTTAAAGGGATGTTGGCTTGTGGTAATTATATAGCCTGCCAGTTTGTAGTTAGAACTTTTCCAGTTGTTAATGGAAAAAAACTTTCAAGAGCAAGGTCATTTTACTTGTAATAGTGAAGGAGTGATATATGAGTTGAGATGCCCATGTGGAAAATACTATGTAGGAGAAAGTAAAAGAAGCTTTACCACAAGACTTAAAGAACATTCAAGAGACATAAGAAATGAACAGTTCAGTCCAGTGGCTGAGCATTTTTATAATTGCCACAATGGGGGTCCAACTGGGTTGCAGGCTACAGTGTTGGAACAATTTAAAAATGAATATTTGACATAAGAAGGTATTAAATATAACTTACGGAAAAAAGAATCTATTTTTATTTTAAAATGCAATACATTACATCCAAGAGTGCAACTGGAAATGTTTTTTGTGAGCTGACTTTAAGATCTTAATTGTTTTAATTGTATAATTGGTTGTTGGGTGTGTTCTGCTGTATAAAAAAAGTAATTTTATGGTGGGAAAAGACATGCTCTGTAAAGGCTAATGGTAGCCAAGGCAGTAGAGGATTTATTGTGTACTTTCTGAAGATTTACTGTGCTTTTTGTTCTAATTCAAGAACTGTGATTACCACTGGGTGTTGACTCGCTGGCCTCAAGGTTTGAGTGGTTTCTATTGATGCAGCATTTGTTTGTGGCTTTACATGATTCTTGATGGCCAGTGAGTCTCTCACCACTGTGCCTCATTTGTTTCAAGAAACGGGCATGGATCTTGCACAAAAATCAATGGAGAACTTTTTAACGCAGCAACAAGAAACACATTGTCTCGGCACATCCTATGGTATGGAAGGTTTGGCAGCGGTTCGCCCAGATATAGCCTCAAATGTGTTGAAAAAATGAGAGGAAGGTAGATCTAAAAGGTTTACTAATCCATTTGCTTTTATCAGCAAGAAAATAGAGTTGTCTGTAGTACCAGAGATCCAGACAATGTGTGAGCAGATGAAAAATTAAATTTTCAATGAACCCTCATTGTTTCTGAATTTGCAGAGCTTAAAAAGATATCAGGAACTTAATATTACACACAGGGGTTTACGGATGGTAAAGAGTCCCTCCACTCTGTTCGATTTGAGTTTAGAGGAAGAAAAAACATTCTATGACCACTGGGTGGCAGCAGCATATAGATGTAGTGTTGAATGGGTTAATATCCTTGTGGAGAGGGATTCACTCAAAACACACAAGCTTAAGGAGGAGACGAAGAAAGTGCGTCTTGATATTCTTAAGGAAACCAATAATGAGGTATTGGATTCCTTTTTGCAGAGCATCAATGATAGACTGGTTTCCTATGAGAAGGAATTGGTGGAAAGAAAAAAGACGAAGCTCAGTAGGGATTTGCAGGATTATGAACGTAAGAGGACGTTCATCTTGTCTACAAAACATCATCTGGTGAGGTTTAATGAGGAACAGGAAGCCCCAGGGCATTTCGGCAGTGTCATTACATTTCAGCTTAAAGTGCAGCTTCCTCGACAGAGGGAGAAGAAGAAAACCCAGATTATCCACCCTTACCCAGGGCGAATAATGGAGAATATCTAAACAGGACTTTTCTTGTGCAACAGGGTCCCCAACAAGGGAATAGGAAAAGAGCTTGGCATGGACAGGACTACCACAGAGAATATGTGCATGGTTCCCGTTCTAACAAGAGAGCTAAATGGACTTGAAAACTTTGAAACAAGGAATGTTGTAAATAGCAGTTCTGAATATGTAATTAATTAGTCTAAATTTGAGTTTAATGAAATGGAAAAGGCTCTGTTAGAGGCCTGAAATGTATCCCCATGGCATTGCCCAGGTTACATGAAATTAAGGGGGATATTTTCAGGCTAATTCGTAAGTTACATATTTTCAGTAGTTTAGTAGGGGTAAACACACATTAAGATATTTTAGGTACGTGCTTCCTGAAAAAGAAGGTAGGTGTTCTTGTAGTAGACAAATTCTGCACAAAGAGTACCATTGTTTTGTGCATTTTCTTTTTAGACCCAGAAAATTGTGCCATGAGTTGTAGGGTCTGTCTATGTTTTATGCTAGAAACTTCTAGAAGGGTGAATTCCCTGCAAAACTGTTTAGATTAGAAGAGACTTGAAACATTGACTCGTATCACCATGCCATATTTGAGTTTGTCCCTGACTTTGAACATATCCCATAAGAAACATGTGGATAATCCATCAAAGGAGAAGGCAGTTAGGGGCTCTAGGTGATGTGACAAGGACATCTAACATACGTGTTTGGTACAAGGACACAGACCCTGTTAAGGTGCTTTTCCAGATCCCAGTCCTCAAGCCTCTGGGATCTGAGGCCTTTGTCAAAGGCTCTTAGGAGACTGTCATGTGTGCTGATCAAGGAATGTTCCACCAAGCTGAGAGCCCTCATGTCAAGTCTGGATCATGTATCCCACTTCATATGTCAGAAGCCCAAGCGCACTTTGTTGTTTCTGAAGGAACAGATGGTGCACTCCGTGATTATAGTAAAGGATGATATCCATGGTCAGTGTGTGGAGATTTGGGAACCACATCCTCCGTCTCTGGCTTGTAAGGTGGTAGTTCCAAATATGGAGACTTAGAAGATCAACCATAGGGTGTGCACTCCCTGTTGACTGCAGATGTTCTTCGTGTTTCACTGTTGCAGTCATTACATTTGGGTAATCTGCTGGCAGGTTGCCCTCAGTCGGCCTGAATTCCAAAGTCTTGGGTCCTGCGTCGTTTGCCGTCTCCTCTTCCATGACGTCAGGTCGTCAGGGGTATAAAACATGCAGCCGACACCATTTTCTTTAGTCTTTCTTGCCGCATGGTGCCCGAAGAGAAGCATTACGCAAGTGCTGGTCGGCTGACTACTGAAATATTCGAGTTTGAGTTTCAGAACCGAAGTCTTCACTAAAGCTAAGTACCCCATTGGGGTAACTTATTTCTTGCTTTTTACAGATGTCAGAAAAAATTAATAATTGTATTACTTGTGGAAAGCAAATATCTCATAAAGATTTCCATTTATACTGTATTCCTTGCCTAGGCCCTGATCACAACGTGCTTGGCTGTCAGTTTTGTGCTAGATTTAACCAACGCACTATTAAGTGTCTGTATATTTTTTGCATCAAAGTATTTTGGAAACCTATTTAACTACCCAGAAATGTCGTCTGATACTAATCCGAATACTGGAGTACATAAACACAAAGAAAAGGACCGAGAAAGGCAGTCGAGATCCAAAACCAACGACGAAGCTTCCCCTAAGCCAGTTGCCGGTTCACCGGTACTCAGTGAGGCACTTTCGCAGCCACTGATACCTGCTACATTCGAGTTGCAGGCCTCTACCAACACCCATTTGGAGTCCGGCATGCCACAAGATACTCAAGGTTTTGGACCGACGGATGTATCTCCCTTGGATGGGTCCAGAGCCTCTGAGCATGTACCGGCTTCTGAGGGTGTATTCAGACCTCAACATTTGTATATCAAACCGATGAAAGCTACAAAACCAAAGACTAAAGCAACTTCTAAAACTAAAAAAAAAAAATGACGCATGAGCCACGTGCACAGGCTTCTATGCCTAAAAAACAGATAATCAAAATGGCTGAAGACCTTATTACCTTGATCAGGGGTACCCATCCCCCTCCTGATAAGAGGTCTAGGCAAGACACTGATTATGAATCTTCGGTTCAGGTTTCTATTTCTTCTGATTCCTCTTCTGATCAGGAATTAGCTATGCCCCCCTATGAGGATTCTGATGCTGAGGATTCTATTCCATCTGCATCTTCTCCTGAGGATTATGAATTTGGAGAAACCTTGCATACTTTGAGGGAGCATTTTCACTGGGAGAGTCAAGAATTCTCAGAATCAAAAAAGAGGATCAGGGATTTCCTTAGTCTCCCTCAGCACATGCCTTTAGCCATTCCCCTGTTTTAGACATTGTGGATGATGTGTTTTTGGAGTCAGGCTTGACCCCTGTCTCCCTTACCTCCAGCTCCCAGTAAACGTGACAGATATTACAGGGTCCCTGACTCGTATAAATTTTTATTTAGAAACCCTGCTGCTGATCCTGAAACTGTTTCACAGGGTCCAAAGGGAGTTAAGGCATCAACAGCAAAAAATCCTACCCCCTCTGACAGAGATTCAGGGGCACTGGACAGATGGGGAAAAAAGGTTTCTACATCTGCAACCTTGGCAATCAGGGCCTTAAACTGTCCATTTTATATGCTTAAGTACCAACAACATGTTATGGAATTGCTGAAACAGAAAATGATGATGATTTCAGAATGTGCAGAAAATAAAGAATTGCAAGAATTATTGCATGCAGCTGAACAAGTTGGAAAGCATACTTTGCAATGTGGCTTTGATTCCTTAGAGGCCTCTTGTAGGTTCGCAGTTACTGGATCAGTGATTAGAAGGCATGCCTGGTTAAAGGAACAAAATTTGCCTGATCATGTTAAAGCTAAATTGTTAGATGCACCTTTACAGCATGATTCTCTGTTTGGCATTAAGGCAGAAGAGGTTTTAAAGAAAATGGAAGACAAAGCTAAGTCTATGCAAACTGTTAAAGACTTCTTAAAAGTGCAGCCACCTAGATTCAGTAGACACTGGCCTACAAAAAATTGGTCCTTTCCTGTGTCAGACAGAGCTCAAAAGGGCAAATCCAGACACCCTAAGGGTCCCAGATACCGGGCACAAGATTCATACAGGTCAAAGCAATGGGGCGCTTCCACCTCCAAATCTGAAGGAGATAAAGCGCAAACCTACAGAAAGCAATCCCAATGACTTCTCTCTGCAAACACCAAGCACTTTTTGGCAGCACCCATAGGGGGAAAATTAGCACTTTTTGCACAAAATTGGCAGTTAATAACCTAGGAGAAGTGGGTACTAAACATCGTATAACAGGGATACAGATTCCATTCACACACTCTAACATTGGCAAGTGGTTGGCCAGATTTGCCAAAAAATCAATGGGCAGAGGCACAGAAACAGGTTACGTCCCTCATGGATATGGGGGCCATTCAGACAGTACCAGAACAGGAAAAAGGACAAGGTTTTTACTCGACTGTTCTTGGTACCCAGAAAGGACAAGGCCTGGCGGCCAATACTGGATTTATCGATTTTGAACACATACCCGGACATTCCAAAATTCAAAATGCTGACTTTGCAGCAGCTTCTGCCCATGCTGGGCAAGAATGCTTGGCTGGTGACTTTAGACCTAAAAGAGGCATACCTGCTTTTCCCAATAAGACAATCGTGCAGAAGATACCTCAGACTCAAGGCTGGCTTAATGCATTATCAATTCTCTGCACTGCCCTTTGGCTTATCTACTGCGCCCAGTGTCTTTACAAAGTGCCTGATACCAGTAATTGTATTTTGCAGACAAAAAAGTATACAAATATATCCTTACTTGGATGACTGCTTCATTCAAGCAGAGAACAAGGACACACTTCTTCGACACCTGGCATTTATGAAAAGGCTTCTAACATGCCTAGGGTACACAATAAATGAAAAGAAATCACAACTGGTACCCTCTCAAAAGATAACATTCCTGGGTGCAAGCTTGAATACAACTGCCCAGATGGCTTACCTCACGCCAGACAAACAAAGGCAACTGACTACTTACTTCATACTGATGGCAACAAAAACCCAGTCTTCTGCAAGACACATTCTGCAGGCTCTGGGCTTCATGGCATCCTGCATCCTACTGATTCCATATGCAAGACTGCATATGAGGAAGCTGCAATGGTACTTAAAAAGTTTATGGAGTCAACATTCTCACAGTCTGGAAACAATGATTCCTCTCATTCCCTGCCTGCAACAGGAGTTTCTATGGTGGGCAAAGGCATGTCACCAAAACATGGGACGGCCATTCAGTCTACCCCCTGCCAGCCAAACCATAACAACAGATGCATCAGATTATGCCTGGGGGGCCCACATGGCAGGAAGATGCATTCAGGGCATATGGTCACCAAAACAAATGCATCTACATATCAACCAGAAAGAGATGCTAGCTGTTCAAAATGCCCTAACAGCCTTCATGGACTCGTTTCATTCAGGACAACTTCTGATAAAGACGGACAATACCACAGTCATGTGGTATATAAACAAGCAAGGGAGCACGCACACATACCCCCTATGCAAATTAGCCATGGCACTGTGGGACACAGCTTTGACCTACCAAATACATCTTCAAGCTCAATTCCTGCCAGGAAAACAAAACACTCTGGCAGACGATTTAAGCAGAAACTGTATGGATCCTCACAAGTGGAAACTAAATCCACAAGTTTTCAGCATGATAACAGAGAAATGGGGGAGCCCAGACATAGATCTATTTGCCTCTCCTCAAAATTATCAATTGAAAAAATTCTGCACAAGGACTTATCACAGACAAGCATGGAAAGTGGACGTCCAATCCTTCAGTTGGAAAAACCTACCAGTTTACGCCTTTCCGCCTCTGCCTCTTCTCCCCAAGGTCCTCCTAAAAGTTAGACAAGAGAAACCAAAGATGATACTAATTGCCCCGGACTGGCCCCGCCAATACTGGTGCCCAATCCTAAGGAACTTGTCTCAATACCCAGCTTGGACCTTGCCTCAAATACCACAACTACTGTCCCAGCAAAACAATCAGATCCTGCACAATCAACTCCAAACTCTGAACCTGGCAGCATGGCTTATCATGTAGTCATACAAACAACTCCTCTCAGTAAAGCTGTGATGGATGTCATTTTGGAAACCAGAAGGCCTAGTACTAGAAAATCTTATGCTAACAAATGGAAGAGATTATGTGCTTGGAATCAAGCACAAGTAACTGATACAGCAGAACCAAATATTCCTCAGATATTGCAATACTTAACTGAGATGCTTGACAAAGGCCTATCTTTCTCATCAATTAAAATCCATGCCTCTGCCATTTCAGCTCATTACAACACAGAGCCACCAATCTTTTCTCATCCTTTACTAAAGGTATCTTAGAGGAGCCAAAAATTTAAGGCCTCCTAGAAGATCACCACTGCCTGTATGGGACCTCAATTATGTGTTGGAAAAGCTCATCCTGCCTCCATTTGAATCAGCTGTTACCGCTGATATAAAGTTCTTATGGAAAACAGCTCTGCTGCTAGCAATTACTTCAGCAAGAAGAGTTTCAGAGCTACAGGCCCTCATGGCTGTAGAGCCTTTTTATTATATTTCACCAAGACAGGGCATCTCTGAGGACAAATCCTACTTTTATGCCTAAGGTGGTTTCCAGTGTGGCTCTTAACCAAACAATTCATCTGCCATCCTTTTATCCAAATCCGCAGAACAAGGGGGAGAGAATTCTGCATTCCTTGGATGTACACAGACAGCTAAGAATTTACTTAAGCAGGACTAAAGCTCTAGGAAAAACTGAGCAATTACTAGTGACATATGCTGCAGGATCAGAAGGCAAGGCTATATCAAAGCAGACGGTTTCAAAGTGGATAAGCCACTGCATCCGTTTCTGCTACTTAAACCATGGTAAACCTGTGCCCAAGGGCATTAGGTCTCCTTCCACCAGAGCTGCAGCTACTTCAGCAGCCTTTCTAAGGGGTGTACCAACCAAAGACATTCTAGAGGCTGCTACTTGGAGTTCTGTTTACACCTTTACAAAACATTATCATTTGCCTCTCTACTCTAAATCCAGGGCAGGCTTTGCCACTGCAGTTCTGCAGGGCCTTATAGCCACTCCTAATGCTGTTTAGCTCCAGCCTCCCAACCATAGCTTTGGTATTCTACCCAAATGTAATGACTGCAACAGTGTAACATGAAGAAGATAGTACAGTTGTGTACACTTACCATAAATGTAGATGTTCGAGTGTATTCACTGTTGCAGTCCAGGTTACCCTCCCGCCATCCCCCTGTCATTCTGGAGTTTATCTTTCCTTCACTATCTTCTACAACCTATGTGATGTATTTGCTTGTAGATGAAGGTAAAGTTTATATTGATGCATGTGTGTGTGTGTGTGTGTGTGTGTGTATGTGTATATATATATATATATATATATATATATATATTTATTTATTTATTTTTTTTGCTACCTTTTTGGGGGCACCTGACATCGGGGGCAAGAAAAACTAAAGAAAATGGTGTCGGCTGCATATTTTATATCCCTGACGACCTGACGTCATGGAAGAGGAGACAGCAACCAACGCAGGACCCAGGACTTTGGAATTCAGGCCGACTGAGGGCAACCTGCCAGCAGACTACCCAAATGTAATGACTGCAACAGTGATTACACTCGAACATCTACATTTATGGTAAGTGTACACAACTGTACTTTGCCTGGAACCCACTTATAATCCCAAAAAAGTCCTCATCCCAGCCCATCAGTAGCAGAAAGTAGTAACCCAGTTCATAAACAAATGGGGAAACATCACATAAGATAAATGAGTGCTGCAGATATATCAAGGTGCAGACTGGACAGAAAAACAGAAATCTCTGGCATTCTTTGTTTACCAAGGTAGCAGTACATCATGTCAGTCTATACTGCAAGAGTTTTTTTTGTTACAGCTAGAGATCACAGAGCCCAATCCAAAACAGGACCAGAAGAAAGGGTTCTGCTATATTTTTTTTTAACAGATTTTATTACCACAGTGAAGGAACAGCATTGTTACATATCACAGTTGCATCGCATATCTTACATTTACAGGTTTCCAATGATGCTGTAACAAATTATCCAGTGGTTTCCAGTTTAAAGAGGCTTTTCTGTTGGTGTCTGGTTAAGGGTTTTGTTGATCATACCAAGAGAGCAGAATGACATACCTCTTATATGAACTTTATAATCAGACTATTGTATAGTTATCGTAATATGCATCACCAACTTTGGCTCACGTAATGAGATGCTCCCATTCATTTTGTGCCATAAATTACTAAGGCCTAAGAGTAATCCCAAATACAATTGTAAAATTTCTCTGTTTTTGAATAGAGAAGTGTTTATATAAGCGTTATGAAAAGAGCATTACAAGTTATCAGTAGTAATATAGCTGTGTCTGGCTCAAATAACAATATGCTGTCATTCAGGTTGCCATAGCTCACTAAGGCCTCAAAGAAGTCCCATCATTTAGTATATATTATAGGATTTTGCCATTTGCTGTAAAATTACGATGCTGTACACAGCTTGTAGAATCCTTGTGGTTAGATTTCCTTTTAATTATTGTTCTCCTGACTGAGTCTCTCTACCTATTCCTGATATGGTCAGATAAACAATGTGGCTAGTAACAGTGCTTCAGATAACTGTTTACAAGGATTAGCAGACACTTAGACCTGAACATTCTAAACATCACAGAGGAAGTTACTAAAGTTGTATTTTCCCTATAGATCTGGATTGTCTGGACCTGACTACTAGAGATGTCCCCAAGTTGTGGTACTGTACAGATGTTCTTCGTGTTTCACTGTTGCAGTCATTACATTTGGGTTATCTGCTTGCAGGTAGCCCTCAGCCTGTCTGATTATCAAAGTCTTCAGTCCTGCGTCAGTTGCTGTCTCTTCCTCCATGACGTCAGGTAGTCAGGGGTGTAAAGCATGCAGCCGACATCATTACATCAGTCAGGCACTGTACTGTGCCCAAAGCAGAAGCAGTTTGCAAGTGCCTGTTGGCCGACTCATGAAATTTTCATTTTCAAGTTTCAGAACCAAAGTGTTCAAAAAAGCTAAGTACCCCGTTGGGGGATCCTTTTTCTTGCTCTAAACCGATGTCAGTAAAAGTTAACAGTTGTATTACTTGTGGAAAGCAAATACCTCACCAAGATTTTCATTCGTACTGCATTCCTTGCTTAGGCCCAGACCACGACGTCCCTTGCTGTCGGTTTTGTGCATTATTCAATCCTCGTACTATTCATCGGTTCATTTTCGCATCTAATTACTTTGGTACTCAGTTTAATTATCCAGAAATGGCTTTGGTAAAACATCCGACTACTGAGATTCTGAAAAAACGTAAAGATAAAAGACCGAGACATACCGCATAGGTCCAAAGCTGCCGACGACGCTTCCGTTAAGCTAGTTGCCAGTTCGCCGGTACTGAGTGAGGTGCTTTCGCAGCCCCTGATACCTGCTACTTCATATTTGCAGGCCTCTACTTAGACCTATTCAGAGTCCGGTATGCCGCAAGATGCTTCTTCGACTGTGGAACCTGCGGATGACTCTACCTTGGATGGGTTCAGAGCCGCTGTGCAAGCACCGGTTTCTGAGGGTGTATTCAGACCTACTGACTTGCATATCAAACCGATGCCATCTTATTCTTCAAGGCCTAAAACTCGATCCACGCCTAGAAAACAGATGTCCAAACCGCATGGTCAGGCCCATATGCCTAAAAAACAAATGATAAGAATGGCTGAAAACCTTATTACTCTAATTAGGGGAAGCCACCTTTCTCCCTTTGAGACCTAGAGCTGATTTTCCTTCTGATTCTTCTGATCAGGATTCTGAAATTTCTGTTTCTTCTGATAACCAGTATTTGCCCTTATCTACCTATGGGGATTCTGATGCAGAGGACTCCATACCCTCTTCTTCCCCTCCAGAAGATTTTTCTTTTGGTGAAACTTTGCACACTCTTAGGGAGCATATCCGCTGGGAAAGCCAGTATTACTCTGACTCCAAAAAGAGGCTTAATTGATTCTTGCTCCTACCTCAACACAGGCCTTTAGGTATCCCTCCTGTACTAGACATTGTAGGTGATGCCTTCTTGGAATCTAGCCTGGCCCCAGACACCTTGCCTCTGGCTCCCAGGAAACCTGACAGGTATTAGAGTACCTGACTCACAAGTTCCTTTTTAAAAATCCTACTGCAGACCCAGAGACCATTTCACAGGAACCCAAAGGCATTAAGGCTACTACTGCCAAAAACCCTACCCCCTCTGATAGAGATTCCAGGACCCTGGACAGATGGGCTAAGAAGGTATACACTTCTGCTACTTTGGCCATTAGGGCCTTAAACTGCCAGTTTCATATGTTAAAGTACCAGCAGCATATTATTGGATTACTTAAACAGAAATTGATGTTGATTCTTGACTGTGCTGAAAATAAAGTATTACAGGATTTAATGCATTCTGCTGAACAAGTTGGTAAACATACTTTGCAATGTGGTTTTGACTCCTTAGAGGCATCTTGTAGAGCCACTGTTACTGGGTCTGTTCTTACAAGGCATGCTTGGCTTAAGGAGTAAACTTTGCCAGATCATGTTAAAGCCAAATTACTGGATGCTCCCTTAAACCAAGACTGTCTGTTTGGTAACAAAGCAAAAGAAGTACTTAAAAAGATGGAGGAAAAAGCTAAATCTATGCAAAATGTTTAAGATTTCCTGCAAGTACAGCCTCCTAGATTTAGTAGGCATTGGCCTTTTAAGAATTGGTCCTTTCATGTCTCTTCCAGGCCTTCTCAGTCCAAATCCAGGAATAGCAGACCACCTAGGCAACAGTCTCAAGGTGCTCACAGGCCTAAGCAGTGGGGGGGCTCACACTTCCAAAGCTGGAAGTAGTAAGAAACCCCCTATAGTAAACTGTCACAATGACTTAACCTTAAACCTTCCAAGCCCTGTTCAACTGACAGCTCCTTTAGGGGGAAAGATCGGCCTGCATGCAAACTAGGAACTCATTACCAAAGACAAATGGGTTTTAAATATAGATGTTAAGTTTTCAATCTTGCCTTCATTCTTGCTGGATGGGTTCAGAGCCGATCCTCGGCTCCGACTCGGCACTTGCTAAGCTCGAGAGCTAATTTTACCAGCTCGAGGCAACCCTATATCCCATGATGCAAGGCGGAGATTTCCCAGATCTCGTTTGCCGCTTCGCTAACGAGGTGCCTTCTACCAGCTCTTGGTAAGTGAACTTTTCAGAGACTTTCGTCTACCCCCCTTTAATTTTATATATATATATATATATATATATATATATATATATATATATATATATATATATTATATTTTTGTTAGTTATCGACTCACCTTAGCCCTATTCCCGTCAGTGTTCCCTTCTTTTTGACTAAATATTCCCTTGTCCCTAGTCAGGCC
Organism: Protopterus annectens; assembly: GCF_019279795.1. NCBI lineage: Eukaryota > Metazoa > Chordata > Ceratodontiformes > Protopteridae > Protopterus > Protopterus annectens. The sequence continues at coordinate 1,202,377,810 of NC_056725.1, read as the reverse complement.
TTAGGCCTTCCCCTCCCTAAATTTTTCCTGTCAGGGATTGTTTGTGTGTGACTGTGTGTTTTCCCTGGTTAATGTAATTTAATTTAATTAATTTAAATTATTTTGTTGGACTGAGTGTTTTTGTGTGTGATTGTGTTACTGTTGTTCATCGACACAGTTATGTCGAAGGACACTAAGGTCTCAGGCTTCAAGAAGTGTGACTCTTGCTGTCAGAAGATGTCTCTGACAGACCGTCACACTTCTTGTGTTTATTGCCTGGGACCTTCGCACCTGCAGGACTCTTGTGCTATCTGTCATGCTTTCAGCCCAAGAGTCCTGCAGGAACGAAAAAATAAACTCATATTAAGAGGCTTATTAAAGCCCGAGAGCTCCCCGACTAAGTTGGTGCCGGGGAAGCCCTCGAAGCCTGGTAAGCCTTCGGCTCAAGCTTCCAAGCCGTCTGCTTCAGGTCCTTCATTACCAGGCTCGAGATCGGCTCTGGCCGGAGCCGATCTTTCCATGTCAGTCTCAGTATCGGCTCCATCCGGCGCCGATACTACCAGATCCAGACACTCAGTGTCGGCTCCGGCTGGAGCCGATGTAACTTCGGCTCCGATGGCTCCATTGATCTCAAAAAAGAGATCTCGATCCCCTTCAGTGGAATCCATACATTCGGCTCCGAGATCACCTTTGCTCTCAGAGCGGAGCCATCGGAGCCGATCTTCCCGGTCATACAGGCTATCTGATCACGACCTTGAGAGAGTGGTGAGTAGACTATTAAAGTCTCAGGCATTGGCCCAACTACTCCATAGCCCATCTCAACAGCTGGTAGCTATATCACATCCACTGAGCATTCCTCCTCCGACTCTCTTACAGAGTTGGGAGCCGGAGCTCCTCGGAACTGGTACCGTTGTGACTTCGGAGCCGATACCACCCCTTTCGGCTCCGTCGTCCTCGGCTCTGATTTCCTCCTTGAGACCTTCATTGGAGGGATCCGGGCGTCTAGTCTCTCTCGTCGGCTCCGAGGGGGCGAGTGGCATCAGACCCTTGTCTGACCCTGTTCTCCCTGTCGGAGCTTCGGCGTTAGTGAGCTCGGCCCCGACATCTGCCTCAGAGCCTTCCCTCTCGGTGAGGCCTGGGGTTCCTATCTCTTCGGAGAGGGAGCTTTCTGGTCTCTCTGACGGGGGAGCCTTCGAGGTGATGAGGAGTGTACTAGCCCCTGGGCTTAGTCAACGGACAGTTCCATCAGCTCCTCCCACTACAGTGGCTGCTGACGTCTCTTCCCACTCTCTTGCTCCCAGACCCAGAGATCCAACGCCTCAGGTTTCCCCATTGGGAATATCTTCCTCTTCCGAGGCTTCTCCTGATCCGTCAGGAGAACTCCCGCGTAAGAGGATATGTAAGAGGAAACATTTAGACTCCCCTGAGTCTACTACATCAGATACCGACTTGGATGAGTCGGAGGGATCCCCAAGGTCCTCCTCTGAGGAGGTCTCATTTTCAGACATCCTTGAAATCCTGAAACAGAGGGGGAACTGGCCTTCCCTTAATCCCTCCAAGGACGAGTCAGTATACCTGGAGGCGTTCGGATCTCGACCCTCCACCTCCTGGGTGTCTCCACCTTTTGACCCTCTCATGGAGGTAGTGGCTCAGAAGGCGTGGATGGCTCCAGATTCGGTGGAACCTATCCCTGGGAGACCTTCAAAATTTATCACTGCCCCACAAGATAGACAATATTTGACAAAGGGTGTCCCAGTTGATGCCATGGTGGTGGCTGCTGCCACCAAGAAGGAATTAGCTGGTCCTTCAGTACCTGTCTATCCTCCTAATAAAGATTCTAGGACTATGGACAGGTACGGTAAGCGGATTTTTTCTTCAGCGACTTTTGCTATGAGATCGCTGAACTACTTATGCCACTTCACCCGACTTCAAAGAGACGTTCTTAAAGAGTTGGGAGAAGTTTTACAGGATCCGTCAGCTGCTGGGTCTCAGGATAAGATTAGCTCACAACTAGGAATCCTTAACTCCATTGCTAACTCCTCCATGCGGCTCATTTCTTATGCAGCCGATGGAGCGAGTAGGGCCGCAGGCACAGGAGTGGCTTTAAAGCGTCAGTCCTGGATGCGGCTTTGTAATTTTGCAGACCCCTTCAAGGCGTCTTTCACAAACTCCCCCTTTGATGGCTCGACCTTGTTCGGTCCTCAAGTGAAAGACACTTTGACTAGATGCGAACAAGATGGCAAGACTCTTTCTGCCGTAGGAGTCCGTTTCTCCACCCCTTCTAGAACTTACCCCAAAGGACAGAAGGGAGGGAAAATGTGGTTCTGCAAATCTCAAGGAGCACGCCTGACGCACGAAGTCAGTTTACCCCCAGAGGCAGAGGGGGTAACAATAATAGATGCCGCCCTAGGGGCAGAGGTGGTCCGCAGAATCAGGGTAGCAGAGAGCCTCTTTCTGACAAACCCTTCCAGCATCCCTGAGATGTTGCCCGATTGTCCTCCTTCGGAGGCAGTCGGGGGAAAACTATCGCTGTACCCAATAGCCTGGCTTTCCCTTTCTCAACACAAATGGGTACAGTCAATTATATCCGAGGGTTACAAAATTCCCTTTATTCAAACCCCAATTCAACAACAGGGAACCCTTCCAGACGTTCCACCCGGTATAAGGGAATTAGCAGTACTAGAAATATCAAAACTGCTAGTAAAAAGAGCCATCCAGCCAGTCCCCGTGGACCAAATAGGATCCGGAATCTACTCGAGGTTCTTTTTAGTTCCAAACAAGACAGGAGACTGGAGACCAATATTAGATCTCAGCAAACTCAACAAGTTTGTAAAGAAATCAAGATTCCGGATGGTCACGCTTCAGTCTATTCTGCCCTTTCTGGGCAAGGACAATTGGATGTGCTTGATAGATCTTCAGGATGCGTACTACCACATAAAAATTCACAGACGCTGCAGAAGATTTCTCTGCTTTCGGCTGGTGACCAGTCACTTCCAATTCAGAGCCCTGCCCTTTGGACTCACTACAGCCCCCAGAGTGTTCACCAAATGCATGGCAGTGGTTACGGCTCACCTGAGACGTCAAGGATTCCAGGTGTTTCCATATCTAGACGACTGGCTCCTCACTGCCACCACCAGGCATCAGCTTCTCCAAGCCAGAAATTACACCATTCACATTTTCAGAGGGCTAGGAATTTCTATAAATTTCAAAAAATCTGCCTTGTCAATATATTACTTTTATAGGCGCAAGATTGGACACCATACAACTTTCAGCAAGGTTGACAGACCAAAGGATCTTGGACATTCAAAGACACGCCCAAGTGATTCTATTCAGCAAAAAAATTCAGGCCAGATTTGCACTGAAAGTACTGGGTCATATGGCGGCTGCCATAACACTTCTTCCCTCGCCGCTTTACATGCGGCTTCTACAATGGATGCTATTCACCCAATGGTCCTTTCAACAACTTCCCATGCGTCACGAGATCATAGTAACTCCAACTTGCAAAAGACATCTGACTTGGTGGATATCGTCCCCTCAAATCCATCAAGGCAGACCATTTGTTCCTCTTGCCCCGGTTGCCACGGTTACATCGGACGCCTCCCTGATTGGGTGGGGGGGGGGCATTGTCAGGGCAGAATGGTCCATGGCACTTGGCAACCTTTCGAGTACCATCTGCACATAAATGTTCTGGAGATGAGAGCAGTGCTTTTAACGTTGCAAGCCCTCAACGACTCTCTTCCCCTGGGAACTATTGCAGTCCAAACGGACAATATGTCCGTAGTGTGGTATATAAACAAACAGGGCGGAACCAAGTCCTATCCACTGTGTCGAGAGGCTCTCAGACTTTGGCAATGGGCAATCTCCTCTCACCGGTTTCTGATAGCAACGCACATCCCCGGGAAATCCAACATCATAGCAGACAGATTGAGCAGAACTATTCTCTTGCCTCACGAGTGGTCTCTCAAACAGTCAGTGACGGAAGAGATTTTTCAGAAGTGGGGTCTTCCTTGCTGCGACCTTTTCGCTACACCTCAAAACAGCAAATGCCCAGACTTCTTCTCTATCTTCCCCCTTCCAGGCCATCCCCCCAGAGACACTCTAACCCAAGATTGGCCCCGGGGACTTCTTTATGCCTTTCCACTTTTTCCGCTGATACCTCAGCTAATTCAGAAAGCAACCGCTTTGAGAGCCAAGTTGATTCTCATTGCCCCTTATTGGCCTCGACAGATATGGTTTCCGTTCCTACATCATTACCTCTTGGTACAGCCATGGCATCTGGACCCGGTTCCAGATGATCTGACCCACCAGTCGGGTCAACTGCACCAATCCATGCCCTCTCTCAACCTCACTGCTTGGTTGCTCCACTTCCATCCTTAGCCAGGCTTCCTATGATTTCTAATCCTGTACGGGATATCTTAGTAGCTTCCCTAAAATCTTCTACCAGAAAGATTTACACTAGTAAATGGCGATGTTTCTCTTTCTGGGCAAAAGCTAAGAACATAGACCCCTATACTGCTCCAATTCATTCGGTATTGGACTTCCTAGCTGACATTTTTCATTCAGGATCCTCTTCTTCCACAGTGAAAGTTCAACTGGCAGCCATTTCAAATTTTCATATAGGCTTTTTGGACCACAACATTGTCACATAAACTTTGCAAGGCATTCCTTCGAGGTATCTTTTTATTGAAACCTCCGGTTGGAGACCCCCCACCACAGTGGGATCTAAATTTAATTTTAACATCCTTGATTCTTCCCCCGTTCGAACCTGCAGCTGCCTGTTCTTTGAAATTGCTTTCTTGGAAGACACTTTTTCTAGTTGCCATTACATCTGCCAGAAGAGTATCTGAGCTTCATGCTCTCTGTGTTCGCCCTCCCTATCTAATATTCCACAAAGACAGGGTATCCCTAAGAACTAATCCGTCTTTCTTACCAAAGGTGGCATCACAAACTAACCTAAATCAATCCATTGATCTTCCAGTATTTTTTTCCGAACTATTCTGATAGAGCTGAACAAAAGTTACATTATCTCGATGTTCACCGTCAGCTCAGATATTATCTGGATAAGACAAAAAATTTTAGGAAATCTGATCAACTATTTCTATCCTATGCAGAGAACAGGAAAGGCCTTCCAGTTTCTAAGGTAACTTTATCTAGGTGGCTGTCTTCTATGATCACTTACATTTATCAGCTCAGAGGCAAAGAGTTGGTTTCTAACCCAAAAGCCCATTCTACCAGAACTCTAGCTACATCTACAACTTTTCAAGGTAGACTTCCTATAGACACTATTTGTGCAGCAGCCACATGGGCCTCTCCTCATACCTTTGTTTTACATTACAAATTAGATTTGGTCTCCAGAGACAGAGCAAATTTTGGTTCCACCGTTCTCAAGAGTCTGTTCCATTGAGCCACCCAGGATAGAGGTGCTAAGGACGCGGTCCCATCCAGCAAGAATGAAGGTGAGATTGACAACTTAACATTTAGAAGTTATGTACCTACCATAACGTTCCATGTTAGTTGTCTTCTCGCCTTCTTTCTTAAGGCCCGCCTCCATCCCCTAGCCTGGTCAGACCGAAGATTATACATCTTCTATTAAGAGGTTATTACCTTTTTCTAGCTGTTCAACTCCTAGTGTCACTAGATTACGTTGATCCTTTCTAGAGGGTTATGATGTTATTTAGTATCCTTATTTTCTTCCTCCTCTTAAGCTGGAAGAAAATACTGCTATTTCTTTAGCTACCAAACGAGATCTGAGTAATCTCCGCCTTGCATCATGGGATATAGGGTTGCCTCGAGCTGGTAAAATTAGCTCTCGAGCTTAGCAAGTGCCGAGTCGGAGCCGAGGATCAGCTCCGAACCCATCCAGCAAGAAAGAAGGCGAGAGAAGACAACTAACATGGAACGTTATGGTAGGTACATAACTTCTAATTTCCCAAGGATACAGATTCCACTTCCACACCTTACCAACCCCAAAAGGTTGGCCAGACCTACCCCCCAATCAGTGAGCAGAGGCTCAACAGCAGCTTCTCTCCATTATAAGTATCAGGGCTATTCAACCTGTCCCAGTATAAGAATGGGTACAAGGTTTTTATTCCAGACTTTTCCTGGTACCCAGAAAAGACAACTCCTGGTGTCTTATCCTGGACCTATCTATCCTAAACATCTTTTTGGTAATACCAAAATTCAAAATGCTAACTCTTCATCAGCTGAATCCAATGCTAGGCAAAAATGCCTGGTTGGCAACATTGGATTTAAAGGAAGCTGACCTGCACATACCAGTAAGGGAATCTTGCAGAAAATACCTATGCTTCAGAGCAGGCTACATGCACTGTCAGTTCTCTGCACTGCCCTTTGGCTTATCTACTGTGCTCAGGGTGTTCACAAAATGCCTAGCTCCAGTCATTGCATTCTGCAGGCAAAGAAATATTCAAATATACCCATACCTGGACGATTGTGTAATTCAGACAGAAAGCCAGGACATACTATTAAATCATGTGGCATTTGTAAAGAAACTTCTCCGGGGTACACCATAAACGAAAAGAAATCTCATCTAGTACCCTGCCAATAAATTGTATTCCTGGGAGCAAGCTTGAACACAACTTCCCAGATGACCTGCCTCACGCCAGAGGAACAAGTTTATTTGACAGCCTACTTCAAATTACTGGCCACAAAGACCCAGCTAACTGCAAGGAAAATACTGCAAGCTCTGGGGTTCATGGCCTCTTGCATCCTACTAATTCCATATGCAAGACTGCATATGAGGAAACTGCAGTGGTATCTAAAAAGCCTATGGTGTCAACATTCCCAGGACCTGGAATCAATGATTCTTACCATCCCTTGTATAAAGACAGAGTTCCTTTGGTGGGTAGAGGCCTGCCACCACAAGTGCCTGTCATTCACTCTACCCCCTGCCACCCAAACCCTAACAACAGATGTATCAGACTATGTATGGGGGACTCACTTGGCAGGGCAGTGCATTCAGGGTAAATGGAACCAGAGTCAAATGCACCTGCATTTCAATCAAAAAGAAATGTTAGCTTTACAGACTTCTCTGACGGCCTTCAAGAACCATATTCTTCCAGGACAATTATTGGTAAATACAGACAACACCACTGTTATGTGGTACATAAACAAGCAGGGGGGAACCCACTCATACCCTCTCTGCAGACTAGCTATGGCTCTGTGGAACACAGCCTTTGAGCTACCAAGTGCACCTACAAGCTCAATTCCTTCCAGGCAAGCTAAGTTCACTGGCAGATGATCTAAGCAGAAATCTCATGGACCCCACTATTGGAAACTGGAACCAAAGATATTTAACATGTTGAGAAACAAATGGGGGATCCCAGGGATAGACCTGTTTGCCTCCCCTCAAAACTACCAATTGGACAAATTCTGCACACGGACTCCCCACAGACAAGCTTGGAAAGTAGATGCTTTGTCCTTCACCTGGGAAGACCTCTCAGTTTATGCCTTTCCCCCCTCTGCCTCTCCTCACCAAAGTTCTACTAAAGATCAAATAGGACAAAACAAGGACAATACTCATTGCACCAGACTGGCCACGCCAACACTGGTACTCCCTCTTGCGCAGTGTGTTACTGCTGGAACCATGACACCTACCTCAGACCCCTTCCCTGCTGTCCCAGCAGGAGGGCCAGATTCTGCACCCCCCAGCTTCAAACCCTGAACATGGCAGCCTGGCTAATTACCTCATCTCTCCATTACCATCCTTCAGTAAGCAAGTGCTGGATGTCATTCTGGAGGCTAGGAGGCCTAGTACTAGAAAGTCCTATGCTGAAAAGTGGAAAAGATTCTGTTCCTGGAGATTAAACTCAGGGAATGGGCACAACGGTGCCCAGCTTACCGCATATTCTTCAATACTTAACAGAGATGCTTCACAACGGCCTTTCCTTCTCTTTTATTAAAATTCATGCCTCTGCCATTTCAGCACATTATAATACTGAGCCACCCCTCTTCTCTCACCCCCTGCTGAAGCAATTCCTCAGAGGGGCCAAAAATTTGAGACCACCCAGGAGAGCCCCTACTCCAGCCTGGGACCTTAACTTTGCATTGGAAAAGCTCACTCTACCTCCTTTTGAGCCAGCTGCAACTGCTGAGTTGAAATTCCTTTCTTGGAAAACTGCCTTCCTTCTAGCCATCACTTCAGCAAGAAGAGTGTCTGAATTACATGCCCTCATGGCAGTGGAGATCTTCATCATCTTCCATGCAGACAGGGTGTCCTCAGGACCAACCCTTCCTTTATGCCCAAGGTCGTATCCAGTGTGGCCCTTAATCAGTCCATTCATTTGCCAACCTTTTTTGCTAATCCACAGAACAAAGGAGAACAAATACTGTACTCTTTGGACGTGCGCAGACAACTTAGATTTTATTTGGACAGGACTAAGCCTCTCAAGAAAACTGAACAGCTCCTAGTTGTCTTTGCTGCAGGGGCAGAGGGGAAGGCCATTTCAATGCAAACCATTTCTAAATGGGTAGGCCATTGCATTAATTTCTGCTGTAAGCACCATGGAAAACCTACCCCACAGGGAATAAGATCACATTCCACCAGGGCAACATCTACTTCTTCAGCCTTTCTCAGAGGTGTTCCTACCAGGGACATCCTAGAAGCTGCTACCTGGAGTTTTGTTCATACCTTCACCAAGCATTACCACTTGCCTATTTTTTCTAAATCCAGAGCTGGTTTTGCCACTGCAGTCTTACAGGGGCTAATAGCTGGTCCTAATGCTCTCTAATTGCCTCCTCTCTTCCTTAGCTTTGGGAATCTACCCAAATGAATGACTGCAACAGTGAAACATGAAGAACATAGTACAGTTGTTTACACTTACCATAAATGTAGATGTTCGAGTGTATTCCCAATTGCAATCCTGGTTACACTCCCTCCAGCCCCTTGACTTCTATTGGTTATACCTTTCTTCTTGTTTACTGTATTTAAGCTTTCTTGTGTATTTGCTTTTTGTTGGAGGTGTAACCTTGTATATAATTGCTTCCCATTTTGGGGGCACCTGACATCTGGGGCAAGAAAAACTGATGTAATGGCATCTGCTGCAGGCTTTATACCCCTGACTACCTGACGTCATGGAAGAAGCGACTGCATCCAACGCAGGACCCAAGACTTTGATAATCAGGCCAGCTGAGGGCTACCTGCAAGCAGATAATCCAAATGTAATGACTGCAACAGTGAATACATTCAGACATCTACATTTATGGTAAGTGTACACAACTGTACTTTCTTTTTATACATTAGGCTTATTTTTGTTGGGAAGACCAATATCCTTGATCGTTTTGTATGCATTTTTACTGTTCTCTCCTTTTCACTTTAAACTTGTATAGATTTAGAAAATATTTCTATCCAGATTCCAGGACATGGATGTTTGTGCTTCTGTTTCTTAGTTATGGCTTTTTTTATGACTAGCATTTATTGAAGTCAGTAGGGCATTCTGGGGGGGGGGGGGGTAAGTATGTCTTCATTAGGCCAAGCTAAGAGGTGTAACTGTGGGCAACATTCAGTGGCTTCTGAAATATTATGAATTAGTTGTCTAAGGTAAGTTTGGAAAAACCAAGCTGGGGCATGTAAGGAATATATGTAGCCAGTTGTCTTCAGCAGAACCACAGTGCTGGCAGTCTCCAAAGACTGTTGGAAAGCTTTTCATAATTTGTACAGGGTGTAGATGTATTTGTGGAGACACTGCCATCCAGGTATCCTAAATGTTCTGTCCCTAGTGCAAGAGTTTGGAAGTTTGAGATATCCAAGTCATTTCTGGAATTCTATCTGGTGTGTAATGATCTTTCCCAGACTACTTTAGTTTTTTGTATTTGTGCATGTTTGAGAAGCATCAGTGCCTTATAGAAGCCAGAAACCTGTGGATCCCCCATTGAGTCTTGGTTCTTAAAATGGATAACTAATTGAACAAGGTCAGTTTCCCTCAGGGCTGCATTTTTATAGCATCCCATCTGTCTCAAGGACACAATCCGTGGTATTTCAGGTGGAATATCTGTGGAAGGGCGTATTTTACCTTTAGCTATTGCAATTCCAATATTGTTCCATTGTCTAACATCAGCTTTCCCCAGTTATTCATTCGGGAGGTACCTTATTTTTTGAGTTGGGGTAGCCTACCTGTAGGACAACTTCCCATAAGTGGCTTAGGGTGGGGTTTTCAATAAAGCTCCTAGTTGCTGCAAGAATGGTTTCATTGGAGGACTGTGGTCCCAGGGTACCTGCTCAAGTATAACTAAGTACAAGTAATGCATTCCTCGTTGGATATTTAATCTCTGAATATATCTTTCCATACTGCTTTTTAGGTTTTGGAAATTATCTTCACTGTAATGAAGGCAGTTGCTCCCCAGTAAAGTTGTATAACTGGGATCGATATTCCTCTCAGATGTCCAGGTAACGCCAGTTTTTCCCAAGCTACTCCGGAGTCCCCCGGGATTAAGGTTTAGATAATTCTATAATCTGATTTTAATTGGTTCCGGTGGAGGGGACACTAGAGGTTACATCACATTTAGCAGCAGGGGTAGGACAAACCAGTGTACTGCATGTGCCTCCTGATCTAGGCCCAAAGGGGTGTAGTTTCCATCTCTGGAAATACGCTACTATATGCTAAATTTCCTGGTAGGTGAGAATGACTGACTATTGCCATGTGTCTACGATCCATACTCCTAAATACTCCTAAATATTTTAATTTGTTACTTTCAAATGAGAAGGGCTAACTAAATGTCATTTCCTGCTGAAAGTTTAAGTTGAGAGCAACTGCTTTAGTTTTCTGCACATTGATAAATAGCCTGCAAAATGCCCATTTTTTTTAATTGTATGGAAAAGTGTTGTTGGATCTTTTGCAGGGTCAGATAGTGTGAGAAAGATACCATCTACAAATAGAGATTTTTAGCTAGTGGGGACCGCAGTTATAGATTTGTGTAGGAGATTCCCTAATTGCCTGGGCTAATGACTACAAGTAAAGTGCAAACAGCAAAAGAGACTTAGGAAGTTCGCAGATGACTGCAAACTAGGAGCCATAATTAAGTATAATTATTAAGTATACTTAACACCGAAAGTGTGACAGAGATCTTGGGACACAGGTGGACAGTAGTCTCCCCTTTGATAATCACATCGCCACAGTAGTCAGGAAATCCTTCTACGTGGCACACCTCATCACAAAAGGTTTCTCATCCAGAAAAAGAGAGGTCATTGTTCCCCTCTACTCAACACTCATTAGACCCATTATAGAGTACAACGGCCCTTTTGGTATGTACCTCACAAGACATCTACAACAACTGGAAAGGCCGCAGGAATACCTCACAAAGAGGATTACCGGCCTCAAACAGATGCCCTACGCAGACCGTCTAAAAAAAAAACTACAGCTTTACTCCGTCGCATATTGCCTACTCACAGGTGATCTCTGCCTAACATACAAAGCTATGTGAGGCAGAGCACCTCGTTGGCTCTGCTCAAGAGAAATCTTGACCTGTGGATGGGAGATCGTAGATTTACCCCGGGAATCATCTCTGTGTCACTGCTGGACAGAGGCACAACAAACTAATGGGCACAGTATTTTTTCATATAAGGGGTGACGTAAGCCACAAAACTTTGGGCTAGGCTTATAAATGCCTTAGGGCAGATAGCCTAGTATAAACCTATGAACCTATAAACCCAGAGCTGTTGGACATGCTCCACTTAAAGAAATCCCACTCCCTCCGAGCTACACGCTCTAGGGACCTAAACCTTGCCACCACAATAAACAGAACATGCCGAAGGGATGGATTCCTGTACCAGAGACTTCCCATACTCTGGAATAAACTACCTATCTATATCAAACAAAGCTCCTCATTAGCACTCTTTTAAGAAAAATCTTGATGACTGGATGGGAAATAGGAAATTCACCCCGGGGATCACCTCTTTGGCTCTGCTCGACAGTGGCACAGGAAAATAATTTTCTTGGGTGGCAAAAGCCAGGGTACCTTTTTGGCTGGGCTTGTATAGGCCCCAGGGCTGATAGCCTAGTACCTACCTATGAACCTACTACATAGCATAGTTTTAGAATTGTTGATGCAAACATGAGCAAACAGTATTTGACACCTAGAGACATCAGTAGGAGTTAACTGCAGATGCACCTGAAGGCATCACCCGGATGTTATGAGTTAAGGTAATCCCATTTAGAAAATTTTCTGTTTCTTCAGGGATCAGGGACTCGAGCTTGGGTGGCGTAAAGCTCCACATAGTAGGATCATAACATTTTCAATATTCTCTGTAGGGTGACATGCCACTGTTTTTCGCAGTTTCCCAGAGGTTCGTTATCATAATTGTTGCAGCATATTGTCTAAGCTTATGCGCAAGTGTTCCAAGAGCTTTGAGAGCATTTTTGATCCATCTTCTTTTTCAGTTCTGCTTTAATTTCTCCGAGTCTGGCTTATTCAGCTTCATTTCTGTGCCCCCTGATTCAACTTTACTATGCTCAGCTCCCCCAATAGATCTCTGTACTGTTTGTTCGCTTTTCTCTAGTTTGTTTAGCGTTCTGCTGTATGTTTTGTTTGATATTTACTTTTGAGCTCATCTCACCCTTCAGCATATACCTTCTGCATTTCGGATACATTTATTATTTCCTTAGTTAACTATTTAATGTAAGATTTTCTAGCGAGTATGTTGGGGAACCTTCAGTGTTTAGGGAGATTTTTCCCAGTGTCAGAGGTCAAGAGGGCCTGCAATGGGGCATAATTTGATAGGGAAACTGAGTGAGTTATTTATTTCCTTAAATACGTGTGTGTGTGTGTGTGTGTGTATGCATATGTAAATATCTGTGTGTGCGCGTGTGCATATGTAAATATGCATCTGTATGTGTATGTATTATATATATATATATGTGTCTGTGTGTGTGTGTGTATGTGTGTATGTATATATATATATCTAGAAGTGTATATCTATACGTGTATAATTTTGATATTCTATCAATGTGTGACCATTGCTTGTATTTTGGTGAGTAGTATGTAAACCCTAGTTCAGTGAGTGGTGCATTGCCCATGTCACTAACATCCATCCATCCCACTGATTCTAAGTAGGTTTTGAGAAGTCTACCAGGATTTATATGTCCAGTGGTGACCAACTGAGGCATCTGTCAGGGAAATGGTAGTGTCCTATTCGCCCATTATTGTAGCGGTTGTTTCCGCAATTGCAGTTATGTGACTGAGTATACTTAATTTCAGTGAGCCTGTGCCATTGATGGACGTATATTGCAGCAATGATAGATTTCTTGCCCCCGCCTAATTTTTATTGCCACAAAGTGTCCCTTGGTGTCTAAGATTTGCCCTGTAATGTCCATCATGGTGTATTTGTGTAATAGAATTATTACCCCCCTCCTTTTGTCCCTAGAGTAGGGAGAAAAGTCAGCTATGTAGTATTCCTTTCACTATAGTTTTGTTTTTCTTCATCTAGATGAGTCTCCTGAAGGACTGTTATGTCTGGTTGCAGTTTAGAGATATAGGGGAAATCCTCCATCTCTTCACAAGACCATTCATGCCATTACCATTCCATGTAAGAAGAGACCTGTGGCAAGTCATGTAGCTGTACTAAATAAAACCCCTTTGTTGTACGAATGACTTGTCATAAACTTTTCATTGTGTCTAGAAAGGATGGTCTTTGGATGCCGATCCTGGCATATCAAGACTAAATACCTACACCAGGGTCCCAGAAATTCAGAATACATGTATTGCAAGCCCTCGTACAGTCCTGTAACCTGAAGCCATGGTGGTTACCCTGGACCTCAAAGATGATTGTCTTCACAGTCCCATACATAAGGGCCAGAGGTGCTTTCTAAGATTCAAGGTAAGGGGTATCTACTTTCCATTTACTTTATAGCCATTTGGTTTGACTACCATACTCAGATTGTTTTTAAGTAGTGCCTGGCTTCAGTAATTGGTTGATCTGAAGTAGTTAACTTCATTTGATTAGCAACCTGTGGGTATCTGATCCGACCTGGATCTGAGCCGGCAGCTTTCCAAGCTAAAGATCCGAGCTCTCAGCTCCTCCCCCTTACCTACAATACCCTGCTACCTCCCTCCAGTCCTCAGATCTCGTTTGCCGCGGCTTCTGAAGCATAAGGGACGAGATCTTAGCGTTTAGGTGAGAGGAATTTAGGAGTTTTCTTGTTTAAATCCTAGCGATTTTGGTGTGTGTGTCTGTGTGTGTCTGTGTGTGTCTGTGTGTGTCTGTGTGTGTCTGTGTGTGTCTGTGTGTGTCTGTGTGTGTCTGTGTGTGTCTGTCTGTGTGTCTGTGTGTGTCTGTCTGTCTGTGTGTGTCTGTCTGTCTGTGTGTGTCTGTCTGTCTGTGTGTGTCTGTGTGTGTGTCTGTCTGTCTGTGTGTCTGTCTGTGTGTCTGTCTGTGTGTGTGTCTGTGTGTGTCTGTGTGTGTGTCTGTGTGTGTGTCTGTGTGTGTGTCTGTCTGTGTGTCTGTCTGTGTGTCTGTCTGTCTGTGTGTCTGTCTGTCTGTGTGTCTGTCTGTGTGTCTGTCTGTGTGTCTGTCTGTGTGTGTCTGCGTGTCTGCGTGTGTGTCTGTGCGTCTGCGTGTCTGTCTGTGTGTGTCTGTCTGTGTGTGTCTGTCTGTGTGTGTCTGTGTGTGTCTGTATATGTGTGTCTGTATATGTGTGTGTCTGTATATGTGTGTGTCTGTATATGTGTGTGTCTGTATATGTGTGTGTCTGTGTGTGTGTGTCTGTGTGTGTGTGTCTGTGTGTGTGTGTGTCTGTGTGTGTGTGTGTGTGTGTGTCTGTGTGTGTGTGTGTGCGTGTGTGTGTGTGCGTGTGCGTGCGTGTGTGTGTGTCTGTCTGCGTGTCTGTGTGCGTGTCTGTGTCTGTGCGTGTGTGTGTGTGTGTCTGTGTGTCTCTTAGTGTTATAGACCCGTAGTTAAGTTAAACCGTTTTTTAATTACTTTTACTGGTAAATTAGTGTTTTCCCTTACTGTGTGTGATGGCCGAGGGCCCTAAGGTTATTTTTTCAAAATGTGCTGAGTGTGGTCATAAGCTGTCCCCAGTGGATGGCCACATTCAGTGCGGTCTCTGCCTGGGGGTAGCCCACGTATCATCGGGCTGCCAGATTTGTGCGGCCTTTAACCCCCGGGCTCTGAGGGATAGGAGAAACAAGCTAATCCTGGCGGGACTCTTACCCCCAGATTCTTCTTCCTCCTCTCCCTCAGTGGTGCCAGTCGCGGCTGTGACTGTCCAGCCTTCAGCTCCCCCTCCCCTGGCTTGAACTCAACCTCCCGCTGTTTCCCAGGGAGAGGGGGACTCTTCTAAGAAAGAGAAGGGGCACAGAGACAAGGAAAAGGAGAGGGTTAGGCACAAGAGCCATAAGCGGCGGGTCGAATCAGCCCCTTCGGCTCTGCCGGCTAAATTGATTTGTTCCCCCATAAGGGTTTCCAGGTCTTCCCCCTCTCGGCTCCATTCTCCACACTTCTCTCCGGAGCCGGAGGAGTAGTCCCGGTCACCCTCGAGGTCGTCTAGGCGGCCTTCCCGGCCTGCCTCGACGACTTCTATGTCTACCAGAAGTCTGTCTGACGCAGATATGGACCGGATGATGCGTCGATTCCTGCAGGCCCAGATGCAGATGGGAGTGCTCCTGCCCCCCCCCCCCACTGGGAGGGAGCTTGGCCCCTTTCTTTGCACCCATTGCTCCTTCTCCGATCCACTATTGGGTTTCAGAGCTGTGGAGTCGACGCCGATAGTAGTTGCTACTTCGACGCCGACATTACCCTCGAGTTTATCGGGTCATCTTTCGATTCCGAGCACTCGGGGCCGAGAGCCAAGCTTCGGATCCGCAGGGGTGAGTGTGTCTTCAGCTCCATTGCTGTCGGAGCACACTTCCCTTTCAGGTCCGATCGCGTCGGCTCTGAAACCGGTCCTCACGTTAGAGCCGAGGGGACTAGTCTCGGAGCCAGGGGAGAGTGGTTCACCTTCGACTTTCGACGTGGTGGAGAGGGTGCTGTCGAGGAGTTCGAAGTCCCCGGTCCGTGCTATAGATCCACCCTTCACTCCCTCGCATATGGGCCTGTCTTCCATCATCCGGCCCCAGGGGCAGCCTGCGTCTGCGCCCCAGTTAGTTCCTGTAGAGGAACAGGACCCCGTTGGTGAGCCCTCCTCAGACAGTCCTGCCGAGGAGGTCCCTCACAAACGAAAGTGTAAGAGGAGGCACTTGGACTCCCCCGAGTCCCTCACGGAGGACACGGACTTAGAGGGAAGGGGAAGGTTCCCCAGGTCACCCCGGAGGACGTCTCCTTTAGAGACATTATGGAGATGCTGCGCATAAGAGGGGGGTGGTCATCCCAGAAACCTTCCTCGGATGAGTCTGTGTTTCTGGAGGCGTTTGACGCAGGCCCGTCTACCTCTTGGGTGCCCCCCCGGCCGACCCCTTGGTAGACTTGATTACTACCAGGGCTTGGAAGGAGCCGGACACTGTGGAGCCAATCCCTAAGAGACCGGATAAAATCCTTAGCCCCCCCTTCTGACAAGCCGGCTTGGAATAAAGGTTCCCCGGTAGATGCCATGGTGGTGGCGGCTGCCACCAAGAAGGAACTAGCACAAGAAAGTTCCTTGGTCCATCCTCCTGATAAGGAGTCTCGGACGATGGACCACTTTGGAAAGTGGATGTTTTCTTCAGCCACCTTTTCTATAAGGGCGCTGAATTATCTGGCACACGTCATTAGGCTTCAGCGGGATCTGATAAAAGAGAACTCTGAGTCTCCCCCAGAGTCCATGGCGGCTGAGGACAAACAAACTTTCTTGGCTCACATGGCCATTCTAAAGTCAATATTAAACACTTCTTTGTGGCTTCTCTCCCATGCCATGGAGGGGGCGGCTAGAGCCAACGGTGCAGGGGGTCACCTTGCGGCGCCACGCCTGGCTCCGTCTTTACGACTTTGCGGAACCCTTCAAGGCGTCCTTCGCGAACGCTCCCTTTGATTGTTCCACACTATTCAGAAAAAACGTTCGCGACATGCTACTCTAGAGCGAGAAAGACAGGAAGACGCTGTCTCCTGTCAGAATCCGCTTCTCTGCTCCTCAAAGGTCCTTCTCAAGGAACCAGAGAGGGCAAAAGAAGATGTGGTTCCAGAAGTCTCAGCAGTCCCGTCCCGCTCCAGACCCTTCGTCCTTCAGAGGCAAGGGAGGACAAGGTGGACGCTGGCCCAGAGGCAGAGGGGGGGGGGCGAGAAATTTCAGGTCGAGAGAACCCTCCTCCGACCGACCCATGCAGCAGCCCTGAGGGGTTGCCCGACTGTCCCTCTGTGGAGGCAGTCGGGGGGGGGGCATTGTTCGGAGCATCTAGCAAGTTGGGGAGTCCATTACTACAGATCGCTGGGTACTCTGAATAATATCCAGAGGTTACTCTATCCCCTTCCTGAATCTTCCCCTGTTAGGGAGGCGCCTCCCCGATGTCCCACCCAATCAGAGGGAGGCTGCAGCTTCAGAAATAAAGAAATTACTAGAAAAAAGGGACATCCAACACGTCCCCCCAGAGCAGTCCGGGTTGGGCAATTACTCCAGGTTCTTTTTAGTGCCAAAAAAGACAGGGGACTTAAGGCCTGTCAACCTTGAACCTGTTCATTGCCAAAGAGAAATTCCAGATGGTCACACTACAATCTGTTCTCTCCCCTTCTGCGGGAGAACGACTGGATGCCCTCCATAGACCTCAAGGATGCGTACTACCACATACTCATGGACAGACGATCCAGGAGGTTTCTCCGCTTTCGGCTGGGGGCCAGTCCTTATCGGTTCAGAGTTCTTCCGTTCGGCCTCACCACAGCCCCCAGGATGTTCACCAAGGTCATGGCAGTTGTGGCAGTCCACCTGAGACTTCAGGGAATTCAGGTCTGTACCTAGACGACTGGCTCCTCACCGCCCCCACCAGGCATGTACTCTGTTCTACCAGGGATTATTCTTTACTCTTGGCCCATCGCCTAGGTATTACCATAAACTTCAGGAAGTCTTCTCTTCATCCT
This sequence comes from Protopterus annectens, assembly GCF_019279795.1. Lineage (NCBI taxonomy): Eukaryota > Metazoa > Chordata > Ceratodontiformes > Protopteridae > Protopterus > Protopterus annectens. The sequence goes on along the minus strand of NC_056725.1, from coordinate 1,202,359,839 downwards.
GTTCAAGTTCTGGATTTCATAGAGGCCAGGATAAACACGCTTCAGTCCAAGGCCTTTCTGACAGCGGACAGGTTACGCACCTTGTCACTCCATTTAATAGCACTTCTACAGTCCGCAGCCCCACCCGCAGAATTAGTCCTGAGAGCCCTAGGATCCATGGCAGCAGCCATCAGCCTTTCACCTCTTGCACGGCTGCACATGAGAGTCCTTCAATGGACCCTTCAGGTCCAATGGTCCCTCCTCCTACACCCATTGGATTCACCGATTCCCCTAAGCAGGGTTTGCAGGAACTCACTGCTTTGGTGGCTTCATTCCCGAGAGCTTCGGGAAGGGAGACCGTTCGTGATGCCTCTACCCTAAACCACGCTGACCACGGACGCTTCTCGCCTCAGGTAGGGGGGGGGGACATTGCATGGGCAGAACCGTCCAAGGCACGTGGACCCCTGTAGAGACCGTTCTGCATATCAGTGTTTTGGAGATGAGAGCGGTGCTTTTAGCATTGCAAGCCCTTCAGGACCTTCTTCCTCTGGGGACTATTGCAATTCATACAGACAACATGGCGGTGGTCTGGTACATCAACAAACAGGGAGGAACCAGGTCTTACCCTCTATGTCGAGAGGCTATGAGAGTTTGGGAATGGGCGATTTCCACCAACCGCTTTCTGATAGCAACGCACATTCTGGGTCGGTCCAACATTCTAGCAGACAAGCTGAGTCGTTCTATCCTCACACCTTGCGAGTGGTCTCTAAACCCCTTATTAGCGAAACAGATCTTCCTCAGATGGGGTCAGCCTTGCTGAGATCTCTTCTTGTCTCCTTCAAACGTAAAATGCAACAAATTTTTCGCTCTGATTCACCCACCAGGGGAGAGTCCCAGAGACACTCTGGTTCATGCTTGGCCACCCGGTCTTCTTTATGCTTATCCTCCTCTTCCGCTAATGACGAAATTTCTGCAGAAAGCTCCTCGGTTGGGGAGCAAAATAATCCTCATAGCCCCATTCTGGCCTAGTCAGATCTGGTTCCCGTATCTGCGGTCTGACATCATAGCATCTCCTTGGGTCTTAGATCCCATTCCGGATCTGATCTCTCATCCTTCGGGGTTGCAAACTCCGAACCTGGACGACCTCAAGCTCACGGCTTGGTTGATCCAGTTCCACTAGTGGCTAGGACTCGCGGTATCTCGTCTCCCGTAAAATCTATTCTGGTAGCGGCACATAAACCCTCTACCAGGAAGATCTACAAGAGTAAGTGGAAGCGTTTTTCCATCTGGGCCAAACATAGGGATTTGGACCCTTATTCGGCTCCCATTCCAGCAGTTCTTGAATTTCTGTCCCACATTTTCCATCAAGGGGCCAGTTCTTCTACTGTGAAGGTTCAGATGGCTTCCTTTTCTCATTTCCACATCGGGAACAACCTTGGACCCTTAGCTTCTGCTAAGATATGCAAGACCTTTTTGAAAGGCACCTTTCTGTTAAGACCTCCGGTCAAGAATGCGGTTCCCCCATGGGACTTAACTTTAGTTCTTCAGGCCCTAATGGGTCCACCCTTTGAACCTGCAGCTTCCGTTGACTTAAAATTGTTATCCTGGAAAACTGCCTTCTTGATTGCAATTACTTCAGCTGGAAGGGTATCTGAACTTCAAGCCCTTTGTACAAAACCCCCCGTACCTGGTCTTCCATAAGGACAGAGCATCTCTCAGGACTAATCCTTCATTCTTGCCTAAAGTGGCCTCCGAGGCCAATATCAATCAAGTCATCAATTTGCCTGTTTTCTTCCACAACTTTCAAAACAAAGGGGAATATAGACTGCACTTGTTGGATGTGCATAGACAATTGTGATTTTACTTGCACAGGACAGCTGCTTCTCGCAAATTGGAGCAGCTTTTCGTGTCTTTCGCTAAGCCGTCCTTAGGCAAGCCAGTTACGAAAGTTACCTTAGCTAGATGGATATCCCACTGCATCTTACACGCGTATACAGCTTCCGGTCGGCCAGAACCCTTGGGGGTTCATGCTCACTCTACCTGTTCTATGGCTACCTCTGCAGCATTTTGGTCAAGAGTTCCCTTAGATGACATCTGTTCAGCCGCTACTTGGGCCTCTTCTCATACCTTCATTTCTCATTACAAGCTGGATCTGATATCCAGAGGTAGGGCAGCCTTTGGTTCCGCAGTGCTCCGGGATATCCTTCCTTGAGGACCTCCCAGGGTTTTGGTAGCTGGGGACTCTGTCCCACAGGTTGCTGATCAAATGAAGTTAACTACTTCAGATAAAGAAGTTATGTACTCACCATAACATTCCATCTGAGTAGGTAACTTCATTTGTCAGCAACCAACCCCCCCCCTTCCCCCTAGCCTGTTTCGTGGTCATATTCATAACGGAATGTTTTCCCTTCTGTTACGCATCAGGTTAGCGTTTCTCTCTCGAGTATGTTTGACTGTGGTTGGTTGTAAATTGGCAAACTCGTTCTGAGGACTGGAGGGAGATAGGGTATTATGGGTAAGAGGGAGGAGCTGAGATCTCGGATCTTTAGCTTGGAAAGCTGCCGGCTCGGATCCAGGTCGGATCTGATACCCACAGGTTGCTGACAAATGAAGTTACCTACTCAGATGGAAAGTTATGGTGAGTACGTAACTTTTTTGCAGTGTAAAGGGCATTTGAGTTTAATCATACCTGTACGACTTCCTCATTCAAGCACTATCCCAGGAGAAGGCAGAAAGATTTAGCAATTCACTGTGAGATGAGGATTTTTTTTCAGGTTCTCCGTATCAAATGTCACCACTTGCAAGAAAGTTATGTTCTTATATCCTTATTGGATTTTTCATCCAGAGGCCCCCCTCAGAAGATGAGATGATACCCATGTCTCTGTACTTCCAGCAAGTTCCTGTGCAAGCAGTAGTTGTAGCCAGAGAATTTATGAAGACACTGGAGATTAATGGTTTGCATGATTCTGATGGTCTGGTAACCAAACTACAAGACAGAGGTTTGCATTCCTACCTAAGATTTTAGTCCTTGAAGAGCATTCCAGTACTCCCTTATATCTCCATTGAGCTGGAATTGTGGTAGCTCAGACTGAACCAGAGGTGCCATTCAAACAAGAACCTTAGAGATGGATGATTCAGTACGAACTGAGGAGGCACATTCATGTGGCCTTTATGTTCCACGGGTGTGAAGCTCAGTTGCTAAAAGAGCCAGTGAAGCGAGAATGTCATCCATCATGTGATGAGAGATGGTGGTCCTGGTCATACTTCTGGTGTCATTGGAGGCTTGTTTCTAGTGGTCACAGGACCAGGAGATGTGTGTGTAGCTGTTCAAGCCACAGTGATGGCCTTAATGGGCATGTTTGTGCAGACAAATGAATGAAGGAGGGCATAGGATAACCTACATTGACACCGATGTTCACCCGAATTTTGCTCACCTGTATCCCTCAATCCATATGGGGAAGCTGTGCCTCCACACCTCCAATCTGTAAGTGTACCATCTCTGACATTGCAACAGCTTGGGGAAGCGAGTATTAAGCTGTTTCTCTTTTCTGTGACTTGGTACTGTCTCAGATGTATGTTTAGAAATAGTGTGAGGAGACCACAAAAATACTATTATTTTATGGTAATTTACTCCTTACTACCAAAGTCTGTTAACACGGCTGTAGCATATTACTGATAGCTGGATTTTGCTTAGAATTCCATTTTATTGTTAATTAGCTGCATCATGTCTATATTCCCACCCTTACTTTTTAGTGATCCTTGTTTCTTTGATACCAGCACTTATCCATGTTTGCATTTTAGATTACTGTTTGTAGCTCCCTTTTCTTATCTAGACTGCATACATTGCATAGTTGTAGTATTCAGCTATGCTGCTTGTCACCCTTGTTTGATTCTCTGCTATTTTCTCTGTCTGTTTTTCCTTCTCTAAACTGTGTGAGTACCTCTCATCTCTTGCTTCTGGGGCATCCCATCCCCTTTTCTATGCTTATTTAAAAGTACAGTCATTACGTTTTAACTTCCCGTCCATTTTTGAGTATTGCTGTTCCTTATTGGCTAAAATGGTTCCTGTCCCTGTAGTAGAGTTTGCCACTACCTAGTCCCCCACCCTTCCCTTAGTTGGATGTTGTACTCTCTAACCATTTCCACATCCAGCATACTGGCTACCAGTATGTGTAGTACTTAAAACAATTCTCTCTCTTTCACCTCTTTGCCTCTTCTTTCTGTCATCTTGTCTGTCTCTTGTAGTAGGTCATTGGTTCCTATATGCACCATAGTATGCATTTTCCTCTCTTCCTTGATAGTGACTGTTGTCATCCCCCTATCCTGTTTAGTCTAAGCCACCAACTGGCTTTATTTGTCAAAGCTTGCTCTTTCTCTCTCTTTTTGATGATGCAGTCTTTAGTCACCAAGTCAGTCTTTTTTCCTACCTTGGCTGTTCTTATCTGCTTGACTTCCTGCTCGTTTACATTACCCTCCTGTCTGCACCCTTCATTTCTACAGTTTCACAACCAGAGCCCTTCTCACTGCCTGGACTAGTTGGCTTCTTATCGATGCCGTTTCCATCCCACATATTCTTCAGTTGAGCCCTTTCACTTCCCTCTCTTTTCAGTGCATTGAGTCTCCCTTCTTTCTCTTACTCTCCTTGTGACTGTGGGTCTACATGGCTGCATGTGACTCTTCCTCCCCTTCCCTTGTTGCTGCTGCTTGCACCCGTCTGCTTTACTTTCCTTCTTTTGGCTGTATTTCCCTTCACTTTCCTCTGTACCGTTCATCTTGGCAGTAATCGTCTAATTTTTATCCTTGTCCACTGCTTTCTTCTACACTGCATTTCCCCCCCAGTGTCTTGCAATTTATTTGTTCCTCTCCAGGCCCACATAGTCATTTTTTTGCCTACTAGACTATGTTGCTGCCACATTCTGTATAGACGCTTCACTACTGTTGTGGAGATCCTAAATCCCCTGTTCAAGTACTTGGATAGCGGTCTCATCCTCAGTACATCATCCATCTGCCTCCCAGTTTTTGTTCAGCTTGTATTGTTTCTTTTTTTACTGTCCATTTGTTGGCTCTCTTACTTTTTGCTTTATTAATTTACCTGACACTTTCTACCTTAAGTGTTATCACTGACCTGTTAGAAGTTGCTAGATAAATAGCAACCTGATGGATAATTGAGAGACATACTAATAGTGCCACTTAAAGTAAGTTGGCAGTACCTTACTTGTGGACATCGAGAAAGTATGTAACAGTAGCTTTATTTTGTAACGGAGGTTGAATCTGTTCAGTTAGCATGAGCATTCTTTGCCTTAATTCTCACATTCGATGTTAGAATATAAAATAGAGATAAGTGGAAGAGGACATTTTTACCAGTTCTCTAATTACAGAGCAAGGTTACCACTAACATTTAACATACACTTCGGTAGTTAAGGAATAAAAGCAGTCTAGTTATGGTTCAGTGCAGAAGGTGGAAATACCAGTGATAAGACTTAAAATATATCCATTTACACTGTTTAAGTATTGACAACCTACTTTGTCTACAGAATTTCTAAATTGGTGTTGAACCATTCTGTTTGAAAACAAGGCTGAAAATGGCCTAACTTCATTTACCTAGTTAACTTTCAAGACACTGGATTCAGTACTGATGCAAAAGCTAAAACAAAAAGCAGTAAAATGTTTTTTCAAATGTTGGACACTATTTGTATTTTAGGAATTTTTTTTATTTATTTATTGGCATCTGATTACTGGAAAGTCCGACTGGGTTCATAAATGGTTACTAGGCTGTTGACCTGAAGGTCTTTATAAGCCTAGCCATGTGTACCCAATATCATACTAGAGAAGCCCAATATAAAGACTCTTGCCTAAACTTCACATCTTAGCAGTGACTGCCCATATCTAGGAGGGTCATAGGTGAAATCCCCGGCAAGAATTTACATTTTCCCATCCAGTCATCCAAGCTACGCTTAAACAGGGTCATATAGGGGCACTGTTTGATGTGAATTGGTTGCCTATTCCAGAGGCGCAGCAAACTCAGAGACATATCTGTCTCTCCAGCAGGTTCTATTTATGTGTCAGGCCAGGTTAAAGTCCCTGGAGTTGGGTGACCCTTGTCCCATTTAACTTGCGGATATCAGCTTTTCCATTAGGTTTGGATCCAAGATTGCTCTGTTGGCCAGACACAAGTCTCTTCTAAGTAGCCTGTGTGCTGCTGAGTACAGTGACAGTGATTTCAGTCTCAGTGTATGACATGCTGCAGACCCTTAATTTTCGTGGTTAGAAATCTCTGAGGTCTCTCAAGTGCTGCAGGTGCCTGGTAAGGTACATACCAAAGGGAACATTGTACTCAGTTATTGGACTGATGAGGGCCAAGTACAGGGGATTTTATGACCTCTTTGTAGCTTGAGGTAATGCCTTTGCTAATGAGGTATGCAACATAGAATGCCTTCCATACCACACTATACACATGGGGGTCAAAGTTTAGACTACAGTCAACTTGTGATGTCCTTCTATTCATATGCTGCTGTATTCATGACATCGGGAAGTTTGCCTCTGGTGAACACTTGTCCATCCAGCCATTATACAAAAGTTAAATGCTACCGTTAGGGTGCAAGTGACATCCTGTACCTCTCTCTCTGATGTCTGTTGTAAACGGACGTCATGTATAAAGCAGATGTCAGCACACACCTTCTTCAGAACTTTTCTGCAGCCTGTGTGACTGCCAGCTCCGGTTGTCACCTTTTCAGAAGAAGCCTTTTCCTACATCCGACTTCAGATAAGTACCCCATAGGAGTTTTCCATTTTGTTTCTTGCTACTGTTTTGGGTTACATGTCAGGTAGGACATGCAAGTCTAGGTGTGGAAGGCAAATTCCACATGAGGATTCACATGAGCTCTGCCTATTCTGCCTAGGCTGAGAACACAACCATACCACCTGTAGTATTTGTCAGGCCTTTGTTCCCAAAACCCTTAGAAGCAATCTAGCAGCCTTAGGAATATACCTTGAGAATCAGAGAGTAAAATGTTTAGAAGCCTGAGTCCTCGTAGCTTCCTTCGGTGGAAGGCAGAGGAAATCAGTTCTTTGCTCGAGATCACATCCTGGAGGGAATCTCAGGCATCCACTTAGGTCGCTGAGGGGGAACAAAGGTTCATTATATCTGAGGGTCTGCGTGGGGTCTCTCAAGTAATTGTATGAGAGGACATAGTCTCTAATGTTGTGGAGTTTCAGCTGGCATCAGGCCCTGCTACCCTACACTGCATTTCAGAATCTTCTTCACCAGAGACCCATAAGAAGAAAAAACAGAAAACAAAACATATTTCTCAGCCTCTGTCTTCTTCGCCTGTTGAATAACCTTTGGATTGGCACACCTTTACCCAAGGCCTTCACAATGCCTTCCTGGCCTTGTGTCAGGGCCCAATGCCTTCCCAGGCCGCCTTTGCCCTCTACCCCAAAGGGACCTGCTCCTGACGTCTCTTCAGGAGAAGAGGATTCATCAGAAGATGAATCACTACCTAATCTTCACAAATTACTTTTCCTCTCCAGAGGAGGAGTCCAATGGCACTTACTCCCCAGGTGAGGGACTAAAATGCAAAACTTCTTCAAATGCGACAGCAGTCAAGTCACGGAGACCCAAAAACTATACTATGAACTACTACAATTGGAGTCTCCTAGCCCTTCTGCTGTGCCCACTGTACACCATGCTTTTCTGAATGTTATCATGGCTGCGTTTAAAAACCCTGACTCACAGCCCCCAGCACCCAGGCATCTAGATAGATTCTGTAAGGTGCCCGAGGGAACAGCCTTCCTCTGCAAACCCCCATCTCCAAACCCTCCAAGTTACTTCCCTCCACTTCTCTACTGGTAGTAACCTGATTAAAGTGTAGCTGTCATTCTAAGCCTTTTGGCTTAAGCACTTTGGCTTCAGACCATTTGTTTTACATTAAGAAGTTTTGTGGTTTGCACTGTTGTTGCAGGGCAGGTAGCTTACATCCTTCTAAGTTGGGAACTGCTGACTGAAGGCTCAGTGTTTGTTATTCTAAAAGTGTATTAGTTCTGGTTTAAGCACTTGGGCTTCAGACCAGTTATTTTACATTAAGAAGGTTCATGGTCTGCGCTCTTGTGGGAGGAGAGGCTGGACACTGCCCTTCTGAGCTGGGAATTTCTGGTTAAAGGCGTATAGTGCCTGCATATTTGAACTGTTTCTTACTGAAATTGGTGCGCCTTGTTTGCTTTAGCATAGACTAGATCCAGGCCTGCTGAATGTAGCTTTGTTTGTATAACTTGAGCACTAATCCAGGCCTTCTTTTTTGGAGAAGTTTCCCCTGCACCCCCAGTGGCAGGAGTGTGCAGTTAGAACTTGTCTGATTGAAGACTACAGGAACAGGGCTCAGTTTTGAGATTTTTTTTTACTGATGAATTGGGTAATTTGTTTAAAAGCCTTTTTCTGATTGCTTGGAGTCATCTAAAGCTGTTTTAAGTGTATTTTTTTACTGTTTGTAGTCATTTAAAGCTGTTTTAAGTGTATTTTTTACTGTTTTTGCCTTATCTTTTCAAAAAAATGTTTTCCTTGTTTGCCACCTTTCTAAGCTAGTATAGTCCAGTTTTCAGGCTAGTGCTGAATTCAGGGCTGTGTTACAATTTTCTGAGTTGCCCATACCTTACTTGGATAGAGGGAGGTTTCTCTGTTCACCTGTGAGAGGGGGAGCTTTGAGCAGCCATCTGTCCCTGGAGGAGTGGTTCCAGCCCAGAAGTTAGTAGTTTATAGGCCATTTTGGGCTAATTTCTATCCCTTTCATTTCCCTGCTGTAAAAACTGCGTCTGCACGTTTTTGCACGTCCTGGCAGCGCCAGTTAGCTAGGGCTAAATTTACCCCGGCTCCACCAAGTCTCCTCTTCAGTTTTTCCCTTGAAAGTAGTCTAACTCTCAACCTAAGCACTTAAAATGCATCCTACAGTCCAGCACTTGTTCGGATCTAATAGCAAGCACTAATATACCCCGACACTTGATTGCCCAGCCAGGCAAAGCTCATTATTCACCCCTCACCAACCAAGCAACTAAGCAGCTCACCCTACTATTCAGGCATGACCAAAGGGCAATTTCAGGTATACTTTCCAGTCCAGGTGGTGAACTTGGGCATCCTGAGGCAATGTTATAACTGCCTCATGTACACAGACAACCCTCTTCTCTGACCACAAAACATTAACATATTCAAGAGAAGCAATTATATAGCTAAATTGGAGGCTAAGCTCTTTCCACCCAAGACTGGAACAGGCGGTCATGAGGAGAAGGTTAACACTTGCACCACACCTCCAGCCTCACACAGACATGCTAAACCAGCACTGGCAAAAAATACACATAAATACACTAATTCATACACAGAGGCTCTAAATAAAAACCTGCAAAAGCATCGCAGACCTCCAAAGCAGACACCCAAAAAACCTGCACCACCCGTCTCAAACCAGACAACAATAAAACACAAAATCAGTGTGCCGCACAATCACAGCCCTTAAGGCAAAATAACATACCTAACACACTAGTTATAGGTGACTCTATAGTTAGGCACACTGACATCCCACTCACCAAGGACAAGGAGAAGGTTACTGTTAGCTGCCTGTCTGGAGACATAATCCGCCACATAACACAAGCACTCAGGTTACTCCAGAACAAGTACAAATATGACTCTCTCATTGTTCATGTTGGTGTGAATGACCTGAGATGTACCTCCCTGGGCTACATGAAAAGAGACATGGAAGAGCTCTCTGATCATGTAGCCCAGGCGGGTATGACCCTAACCCTGAGTAGCATCCTGCCCTCACCAAGAATGATACCGCAGTATAAAGAAAAAATGATCAATTTCAACAATTGGCTAAGCTTCTGGTGTCATTCAAAGGGGATCCAATGTCTGCCAGCCTGGGACGACATGCTTGACAGGCCTCGTTGCTTCACAAGCGACTGCTTGTATCTGTCACCCCCTAGGCTTTCGAATACTGGCCAAGGCTCTTGCTGCCCCCATAGTGCCTTTTTTAAGCAAGGCTCAAAATTCAAATCCACCTCCATAAACAGCACATATAAAAAAAAATGAGGGTTATGCTACTCAATGCCAGGAGTTTAAATCTCAAAATGCACGCGCTCGAAGCACTCCTCAGTATGGAGAACGTTGACATCTGTGCAGTAACTGAAACCTGGTTCAAGGCCCCACAGAGCACCCAAGCACTACCGGACTACAAATATTTCGGCCACAGAACATGGACACGCAAAAGTAGGGGGTGTATCCATATTCATCAAGGATACCTACACCTCCAGGTTAGTGGCACAGCATGGTACCTCCAGGATCATCCATGTGCAACTAACATCAGGCAAATCTGCAGTGCAAATTGTGGCCTGCTATAGATCACCCTCCATAACCCAGGACCACCACTCCGCCTTTCTGGAGACACTGGAAAACATGAAGGTGCTACCGAACACCCTGATATTGGGCAATTTTAATTACCCTACCGTTAACTGGGAAAACTACTCGAGTACAAACTCCCAGGTCCAGCGCTTCTTGGAATTTATCAACTCAAATGCCCTGGATCAGCTGGTAAACTCCCCTACCAGAGGTGACAACATATTGGACCTGGTCATCACCAACATGGGAGACAGGTGTTCCACACCAGAGGTCAACCCGTCACTGGTTAGATCAGACCATAAACTAATCACTCTGGATGTCCACACCACCACCTCCAACCAAGGAAACCACAGTGAAAAACTTTTCTAAAGCAAACTTCACCTTACTTAAGACAGAGGTGGTAAGTTTCACTGCCCCCACGCTAAAGGATAACCGTGTCCAAGATGCAGGAACCTTTACAAATGCACTCAATGAGCACCTACAAGGATGCATGGATCGTGCCATCGCTAGCAAAACTAAGACTTACTCCCCTAAGAGAAGGAAACCAGTCTTTTGGACCCCTGCCATAAACAGGCTATGCAATAGAAGGAGGAAAGTTCAGAAATAAAGCAAATCCCAAGAAGGAAAGACATCCTGATCAGTATCAGTAAGAAACTAAGGTCCCTCATAAAATCCTCCAAGGCTAACTTCAAAAGAAAAATAACCAAGGATTCAAAAGATAACCACAAAGCCTTGTTTAGCTATGTCAAGAATCTAAGTGGCAACTCGCAGATATGCTCTGAGCTAGTGCAAAATAGCACAAAATATACTGAACCCACTGATATTGCCAACATTCTGGCAGATAGATTCAGTGCAAACTTCACCCCCCCCCCTCACCCCCAAAAGGGCCCACAACAATACCGGAAAAGTGTAGAGTCCCGGAAATCACAGACACACAGGTGAAAACAGCCCTTTCAAAAGCCAAAAGCACAGCGTCAGTGGGGCCAGATGGTGTCCCAGGCTGCGTCTTGCACGAACTACAGAACAAACTAACCCCCCCACCTAAACACACTGTTCAACCTCAGCCTGTCCACAGGCTACATGCACAGCAACAGTTATTCCACTCCACAAAGGAGGGGCCACAACTGACCCTGGTAACTATCGCCCCATAAGCCTGACTAGCCTGGTCTGCAAGGCTATGGAGTGCATCACCATGGAACTCATTAACAAAGACATTGGGAACCTCCAAACACTTGACCCGACCCAGTTCGGCTTTGTTAAGGGCAGATCATGCCTACTAAACCTGGTTGACTTCTTCGAAACAGTCACCAAGGCCATAGATGAGGGGAAGGTAGTTCACACAGCCTACCTTGACCTCGCCAAGGCTTTTGACACCATTCCCCACTCGGGAATTATAGAAAAACTCACCAGCCTGAGCAATAAACCCCTACATCACGAGATGGGTTGCCAACTGGCTTACAGACAGAACTCATACAGTAAGAATAGCGAGCTCCAGGTGCGACTCTAAACCAGTCACAAGTGGTGTCCCACAAGGCTCGGTCCTGGGACCCCTACTGTTAGGCATATACTTCTCAGAAGTACAGGCAAACACAGGAGGACTTTGACTAACCAAGTTCACCGATGACTGCAAACTTGGATCCATAATTGACTCTCCAGCTGACACGGACATCCTCCAAAAGGGCCTTACTGAGATGGACACCTGGTGTCAAAGTCATGGTCTCAAGCTAAATGCCAAAAAATGCATAGTCATCCCGTTTGGGGAAAAACAAAACACCCATGAATTACCAATAGGTGGCAGCCCCCTTAATACAGAAGAGGTAATAAGAGATCTGGGGAATCATATTGCCAAAGTAGTTAGGAAATCCTTCTATGTAGCCCATCTAATTACTAAAGGGTTCACATCTAGAAATAGAGGTTATAGTGCCCCTCTACTCGTCACTCATCAGACCCATCATAGAGTACAATGCCCCGTTTGGGATGTACCTCACAAGACACTTCCAACAGCTGGAAACACCACAAAAGTACCTCACCAAGAGGATTACTGGTCTCAAACATATGCCTTATGCAGCCCGACTGGAAAACAGCAGCTGTACTCAGTGGCATATCGCTTACTCAGAGGTGATCTCTGCCTGACTTACAAAGCCATGTTCAACTCAGAATTGATGGACATGCTCCACCTAAAGAAATCCAAGTCACTGCGAGCCAATCGCTCTAGTGAGCTAAACCTCACCACAACAATAAATAGAACATGCTGGAGGGATAGATTCCTGTCACAGAGACTCCCCATGCTTTGGAACAGAATTCCTAACTACGTTAGGCAGAGCCACTCACTAACACTCTTCAAGAGAAACCTTGACGAGTGAATGGGTAACAGAAAATACACCCCTGGGATCACTTCATTGGCTCTTCTTGACAGAGGCTCGGTTAATTGATCAATGGGACGGCGAAAGCTGACACACTCTGGCTAGGCTTATAAATGCCCTCAGACAGATAGGCCTAGTACCTACCTATGAACCTATGGATGTAAAGGACGCCTAGTACCTACCTATGAACCTATGGATGTCAAGGATACTTACCTACCCATCCCAATCCATCCACTTTTTAGAAAGTACCTGCACTTCTCAGTGGATTCTGCACACTATCAGTTCTGTGCTTTACCCTTTGGTCTCTTTACAGCCCCAAGAGTATTTACAAAATGTCTGCCCCCAGTCATGGCATTTGCCAGGACAAAGGGAATATGTTTCCCCTATGTAGACATCCTTATCCAGGCTACATCAAGTACCATGGCCTGGCAACACCTGCAATTCACCATCTCTTTCATAACAGGTCTGGGATTTACCGTAAATCGCAAAACGTCTTCCCTGATACCCTCTGAAGATCATGTGTTCCTGGGATGTTGAATTCTGACAAGAAAAATGATGGGTTGCCTACCACCAGAAAAGATTGTGATGCTCACATCTTTCTTCTAGGAGATATTTCCTCTCAAGACCATCTCAGCCAGGGAATTCCTCAGAATCCTAGGATTCATGCCCTTGACTATCCCCATGGCAAGGCTACACATGAGGAAGTTCCAGTGGTATCTGAGAACAATTTGAAAGCAGCACCTACATCCTCTAGAGTTCATGATCCCCATGCTTCAGTGCCTGACCAGGGAATTGAAGTGGTGGATCTCCCAGATTCAGTCAAATCCTGCCCCTACTGCCCACATCCCCCAACCAAGACCTCTTTACAGATGCTTCAGACAGAGGCTGGGGTGCGACCTTAAGAAAATGGAGAGAGAGGAACGCATGGACCCTCACTCAACAAAAACATCAAATCAATATCAAGGAAATGAGAGCCTTGATATTGGCCTTGGAAACTTAAGGGTCAGTTTCTACCAGGCACCCTGAGGTGGTACACAGACAATACCACTGTGCTGTAGTACATCAAATTGGGGGGTAATGTCCAACCTCCTGTGCAGACCAGCACTGCAGGTGTGGGAAATCACCCTGGAGAAACAAATCCATCTCCAAACAGTATATATCCCCTCTGCAGAGAATGTGATGGCAGATTGATTAAGCAGAACCATGACCCTGTGATCCTGTCTCACAAATGGATGCTGAACAGGGAAGTGTTTCTGAACCAGGTCCATCAATGGAGTATTTTGAATGTGGATCTCTTTGCCTCCCCCATAGACAGACAGCTCCTGATCTTCTGCTCCACAGCACCACACCTAGAGGCTTGGAAGGTGGACTCTGTGCCTTCTGGAAGGGGATGTACACCTGTGCATTCCCCCCTTCCCTCTCATTCAGAGAGTCCTGCTAAAAAATCAGAAGGAGCAGCCTCAAATCTTGCTGGTGACTCCCTAATGGCCAAGGCAGCACTGGTTCCCCCTACTATTTCACCTAGCCAAGGGCAATCACCACAAGTTACCTCAGCGAATGGACCTGCTCACACAGGATAAGGGAACACTCTTACACCCCCTAACTGTCCACACTGAATCTCACATTGTAGCTGATAGGGCATTGATCCTTTCAGACACCTATACACAGGATGTGATCCAGGTCCTGCAGGAGGCCAGGAAACCAACTACTAGAAAATCTTAACCCATCAAAGTGGAAGAGATTTTCCTTATGGTGTCAGAAAAACAGCTTATAACCACTGACAGCAGAGCCCCCTAGTGGTCTTACCCCATCTGTGTGATCTTACGAAGTCTGGACTATCATATTCCTCCATTAAAATTCACCTATCTGCCATCTCAGCATGCCTGCCGTTGGTACCGCCTTTGGCATCTTGGTTAGAAATCAAACTCTTTCTGAGAGGGGCACTACATCTCAGCCTCCCAAGGAAGCCCATTCCACCCCCCTTGGGATCTAAACTTTGTCCTAGAAAAATTGACACTACCACCCTTTGAACCAGCCAAAGACTGCACCCTCCAACACTGCACTTGGAAGACTATACTCTTGATGGCCATCACCTCATCCAGAAGGGTCTCAGAACTCCAGGCCCTTGTGGCAAACCCCCCATTCACTGTCTTCCACAAGGATAGGGTATGTTTGCATACTTAACCCTACATTCATGCCCAAAGTGTTCAATGAATTGTCCTTAAATCAGACTATCAATGTGGCAACCGTTTTATCCAATCCACAGAACCAGACAGAGAGGATACTTCATTCCCTAGATGTACACAAACAGCTCAGGTATTATTTGGCCAAAAGCAAGTCATTCCCCAAATCTGACATGCTCTTCATCTCCTACCACCCAAGAGCCATGGGTCAACCTGTTTCCAAGAAAACCATATCCTCTTGGATATCTAAAACCATTTCCTTTTGTTACACTAACCATGGGTAAATCACTCCCAGCCCCAGTAAGGCACTGTCCTCCTCAGGGGCTTTCCTTAAAGGTTTGGACAGAGCTGCTGTCCTCGAAGCAGCTACTTGGTCCTCAGTTCCACATTCACTAGACACTCCAAACTGGACATGGTCTCTAGAGCCAGTGCAAGATTTGCCAGAGCCATCCGTCATGGGTTTGTGGAAAGTGCTTCTGGTCTGCCACCCCTTCCTTGGGGCAGGAGCTTTTGCACTCTCCCTGATGTCATGAATACATCAGCATATGAATGGAAGGAGACAGTATTGTTGTGTAAGAACTTGCCATAACCTTAGATGTCCTCCTCATCTATATGCTTCTGTAAAGTTTCCCACCCATCCTTCCCCCCACACTTGCCTGATTCCTGACTCCTGGAGTACCCACTCTGTAGTCTGATTCCAGCAGCATTCAGTTCTGAAGAAGGTGCATGCTGACATCTGCTTTATATCTGACATCCATTTATGACCGTCTGAGAGAGAGGCGCAGGACGTCATACGCTCCCTAGCAGTAGCATTTAACTATTGTGTAACGGATGGACGGACGAGAGTTCACCAAAGGCAAAATTCCCTGATGTCAGGAATACAGCAGCATATAGAAGAGAAGGACATCTAAGGTTATGGTAAGTTCTCACACAACAATACTTTCCCAAGCCTGTCACTACTGAGTTGTTACTTAGTGTTTTGTTGTTGTTATTTGTATGATGGCCTGCAGGGGTATCATTTTTACCAAAGGGCATGATAACTCATATTTTATCACTGAGTTTGAGTCCATGGCTTTGGCACCAGTCATTGGTTTGTGTAAGTCCCTCTAGAAGTATATTGATATCATTTGGGGATTCAGTAATTCTTCTTTTTCTTTCTGCTGCTGTCATTAGGGGTTGCCACAGTGGATCATTTGATGTTCTTCATGTTTCACTGTTGCAGTCATCACACTTGGGTTATCTGCCTGCAGGTAGCCCTCAGTCAGCCCAAATACCAGAGTCTTGGGATTTCTGCATCGGATGCTGTTGCCTCTTCCATGACGTCAGGGATATAAAACATGCAGCTGATGCCATTACATCAGGTTTACTTGCCGTGCTGGATCCCGAAGCAGAGGCAGTTCGCGAGTGCCGGTCGGCCGCTACCTGAAATTTTCATTGTTCGAGTTTCAGACCTGAAGTCTTCTAAAGCTAAGTACCCCGTTGGGGATCCTTTTTTCCTGCTCTAACCGATGTCAGAAAAAGTTAACAATTGTCTTGCCTGTGGAAAGCAAATACCTCACAGAGATTTTCACTCTTAATGCGTCACCTGTTTAGGCCCAGACCACGAGGTTCCTCGCTGTGGGTTTTGTGCCCTGTTTAATGCTCGAACTATTCGTTGTCGGGCTATCTTTGTTGCTAAAGTCTTTCACTCTCCGTGTTCTGAAATGGCTTCGACATGCCATCTGACTACCGATCTTCCGAAAAAACGTAAGGATAAAGACAGAGACTGCATAGGCCGGTACTCAGTGAGGTGCTTTCGCAGCCCTTGATACCCGCTTCTACAGATTTGCAGGCCCCTGCTGAGACCCATTCGGAGTCCAGTATGCCACAAGATGCTTCTTCGATTATGGAACCTGCGGATGTCTCTACCTTGGATGAGTCCGGAGCCACTGTGCAGGCACTGGCTTCTGAGGGGTGTATTCTGACCTTCCGATGTTTGTATTAAACTGACTTCTTTGTTTGTGACTAAAACTACTCCGTTTTTCAGGCCCAGAGTTCTCACTACGCCTAAAAAACCGACAACTAAAGCACATGCCCAAGCCCCCATGCTACATAAACAAATGCTTAGAAAGGCTGAAGACCTTATAACTTTAATTCAAGGAAGCCAGCCTTCCCCCTCTATAAGACGAAGGATTGATTTTCCTTCTGATTCTTCAGACCGTGAGTCCGATGGCTCTGATCCCTCTGATTACCAGGACATTCCCTTATCTTCCTTTGAGGATTCAGATGCTGAGGATTCCATCCCCTCCGCCTCCCCTCCAGAGGACTTTTCTTTTCTTTTGGTGAATCCTTGCATACCTTAAGAGAGCATTTCTGCTGGGAATGCCAGGACTACCTGCAGTCCAAAAAGAGACT
Source organism: Protopterus annectens (assembly GCF_019279795.1). NCBI lineage: Eukaryota > Metazoa > Chordata > Ceratodontiformes > Protopteridae > Protopterus > Protopterus annectens. The sequence continues at coordinate 1,202,342,545 of NC_056725.1, read as the reverse complement.
CAGAGAATGTTTAGACTTCCCTTAGCACATGCCCCTCTAGCTATACCCCCTGTCCTGGATATTGTAGATGATGTCTTCATGGAATCCAGTCTTACTCTTGATACTTTACCACCAGCTCCTAGAAAGCCTGACACGTACTACAGAGTACCTGACTCACACAAATTTCTTTTAAAGAATCCCACTGCGGATTCAGAGACCTTTTCCCAGGGACCTAAAGGTTTTAAGGCTACTTCAGCCAAAAAACCTACCCCTTCGGACAGGGATTCTACAGCTTTAGACAGATGGGGTAAGAAGGTATATACCTCTGCAACTCTTACCATTAGGGCGTTAAATTGCCAGTTTCACATGTTGAAGTGCCAGCAGCATATTATGGAACTAATTAAACAGAAAATATTGTTGCTTCCAGATTGTGCAGACAATAAAGATTCACAAGAGTTAAGGGATTCTGCAAACCAAGTTAGTAAACATACTTTGCAGTGTGGCTTTCATGCCTTTGAAGCATCTTGCAAGGCTGCTGTCACTGGGTTTGTACTGAGAAGGCATGCTTGGCTAAAGGAACAAGTCTTGCCTGAGCATGTCAAAGCAAAATTACTAGATGCTCCATTAAACCAGGAACGTTTGGCACAAAAACAGAAGTTGTTCTTAAAAAGATGGAAGAAAAAGCTAAATCTATGCAAACTGTTAAAGATTTCTTACAGGTACAGCCACCTAGATTCAGTAGGTATTGGCCTTCAAAAAACTGGTCCTTTCCAGACCATCTCAGGCCTTCTCAGTCCGAGCCCAGGGACAGCAGACCACCAAGACTACAGTATCAGGGTATGCAGAGATCTAAGGAATGGAGTGCTCCCACCTCAAAAACAAGGAGTGGTAAGCCACCCCCTTATGGAATAAGTTCACAATGACTTGTCTATCATCTTTCCCAGGCATGCCCGAGTACTGGTACCTCTAGGAAGAAAACTTGCCCTGAATGCAAAAAAATGAGATGTCCATTACCCAGGACCAATGGGTCCTAAGCATTGTATCTCAGGGATACAGATTCTATTTCCTCTCACTGCCAGCCCCAAGTGGGTTGCCAGACCTTACTTCAAACCAGTGGGCAGAGGCTTAAAAGCAAGTACTTTCTCTTCTCAGTATCGGGCCTTTTCAACCTGTTCCAGTACAGCTAAGGGGACAGGGTTTCTATTCCAGACTGTTCCTGGTGTCCAGAAAAGAGAGCTCATGGCGCCCTGTCCTGTATCTCTCCATTTTCAACACCTCCCGGGTGGTCCCAAAATTCAAAATGCTTACACTTCTACAGCTGCTTCCTATGCTAGCCAAGGACTCCTGGCTAGTCACCCTAGACTTAAATGAAGTTTATTGGGACATCCCCATAAGGGAATCTTGCAGGAAATATCTACGTTTCAGGGCAGGCTCTATGCACTATATCCGTGCTCTACACTTCCCTTTAACTTATCTACTGCGCCCAGGGTATTCACAAAGTGCCTGCATCCAACCATTGCATACCGCAGGCAGAGAAATATTTAAATTTACCCATACTTGGATGATTGCCTGATTCAGGCAGACATTCATGAATTGCTACTTCAGCACCTGGCATTTGTTAAGAGACTTCTAACTTTTCTGGGGTACACCATCAACGAAAGGAAATCACATCTGGTGCCCTGCCAGCAGATTGTATTATTGGGAGCATGCTTGAGCACAACTTCCCAGAGGGCATTCCTCAATCCAGAAAAGCAGGTTCATTTGACAAACTACTTCAAACTAATGGCCACCAACACCCAGCTATCTGAGAAGAAAAATACTCCAAGCCCTAGGGTTCATGGCCTCATGCATTCTGCTATTTCCATATGCAAAACTGCATATGAGGAAACTTCAGTGGTACTTAAAAAGTCTCTGGTGTCAACACACTCAGGACTTGGAAGCACTGGTTCCATTCATTCCTTCTCTAAGGGCAGAGTTCCTTTGGTGGGCCAAGGCATGCAACCACAACAAGGGACTTCCTTTCACTCAACCCCTCGCCGCCCAAATCCTGATAACAGGTGCATCAGTCTATGCATGGGGGGGCTCACATGGCAGGCAAATGTATTCAAGGCAAATGAAGCCCAGGACAACTTCACCTGCACATCAATCAAAACGAAATTTCAGCTGTACAGAATGCTCTGACAGCCTTCAAATACGTTATCCTTCCAGGACAACTCTTGATAAAGGCAAACAATACCAAAGTTATGTGGTACGTAAACAATCTGGGTAACTCATTCCTACCCACTATGCAGGTTAGCCATGGCCCTGTGGAACACAGCCTTGAGAAACCAAGTGCACCTGCAAGCTCAGTTCCTGCCAGGCAAACAAAATTCACTGGCAGACGACTTAAGCAGAAATCTACTGGGCCCACACAAGTAGAAACTGGAACCCAACTCATTCAAACTTCTAATCAACAGGTGGGGACCACCAGATGTGGACCTCTTTGCCTCCCCCCAAAGCCATCAGTTGAGCATATTTTGCCCCAGAAATCCCCACAGCCAAGCAAGGCAAGTGGATGCCCTATCTTTTACATGGGGAAAACCTCTCAATTTATGCCTTTCCCCCTCTGCCCCTACTCTCAAAAGTACTACTCAGAATCAAGCAGTACAGACCAAGGACAATCCTTATTGCACCAGACAGCCACGCCAGCACTGGTACCCACTCCTGCGCAGTTTGACAGCAGTGCCACCCTGGCACCTACATCAGACCCCCCCCCCCCTCCCTGCTGTCCCAGCAGGAGGGACAGATTTTGCATCCTCAGCTGCAAACTGTGAACCTTGCAGCCTGGCTTATTCCCTGAACACACCACCAGCAACCCTCAGCAAACAGGTGCTGGCCGTCACCCTTGAGGCCAGAAGGCCTAGTACTAGGAAATCCTATTCAGAAAAATGGAAAAGATACTGTTCTTGGAGCCAGTCTCTAGGAAAGGACACTGCCATGCCCTTCTTACCTCTAATTCTAGATTACCTAGCAGAGCTGCTTCACAAAGGCCCTTCCTTCTCATCAATTAAAATCTCTCTCTTCTTACCCTGTGATCCCACCGTTCCTGAGAGGAGCTAACTGTTTAAGACCCCCGAGGAGAGCTCCCACCCTTGCCTGGGATCTTAACTTTGCACTAGAGAAGCTCACGCTTCCCCCTTTTGAACCTGCTGCTACAACAGTTAAAATTCCTCTCTTGGAAAACAGCCTTACTTCTAGCCATCACCTCAGCAAGAAGAGTGTCTGAGCTACAGGCACTAATGTCTGTGGAACCCTTCCTTATTTTCTAGGCTGACAAGGTCTCCGTCTGGACTAACCCATCATTTATGCCCAGGGTGATATCCAGTCGGGCGTTAAACCAATCCATCCAGTTACCAACCTTTTTTCCCCTAATCATCATAATAAAAGAGGAAAGGATACTGCACTCCTTTGATGTATGCATACAGCTCAAGTTCTACCTTAACAGGACTAGGCCTTTCAGAAAATATGACCAGCTGCTAGTCAGCTTTGTTACAGGGGCAGAGGGCAAGGCCATTTCAAAGCAAACCATTTCCAAATGGATAGCACTGTGCATCCATTTCTGCTATGAACAGCATGGAAAACAAACCTCGCAGGTGTCAGAACTCAGTCTACTAGGGCTGCCTCAACTTCTACAGCATTTCTCAGGGGAGTCCCTACCAGGGACATCCTGAAAGCTGCAACCTGGAGTTCTGTACACTCCTTCACCAAGCATTACCACTTACCGGACTTTTCTAAATCCAGAGCTGGATTTGATTCAGCAGTCTTACAAGGCCTGCTAGCCAGCCCTAATTCTTCTTGACTGCCTCCACCTTTATTCAGCTTTGGGAAATAGCCCAAGTGTGATGACTGCAACAGTGAAACATGAAGAACATAGTACAGTTTGTGAACACTTACCATAAATGTAGATGTTTGAATGTATTCACTGTTGCAGTCCTGGTTACCCTCTCTCCTGCCCCCTAACTTTTCTAGACTTTCTACCTAGCCTCTTTATGGCCATTTCTTATGGCCATGGTATTTACTTTTTACTGAAGGCGTTCCACACCATGTAATTGCTTCCTATTTTGAGGGCTCCTGACATCTGGGGCAAGAAAAACTGATGTAATGGTGTCAGCTGCATGATGTTCTTCGTTCCCCATTGCTGCAGTCCTTACTATTGGGTATAGTCCGCATCCAGTCGGCCCGAATACCAGAGTATAAGGCTGACGTCGGTCAGGGCGCATTAGACTGACGTCAGTACGTCAGGGTACTAATGCGCATGACCGACGTCATATCCTCAGTCTTTTTTGCCGCGTGGTCCGATGCAGAAGCAGTTTTGCGAGTGCAGGTTGGCGTTCTGAAATCTTTCCGAAACCGGAGTTTCAGACCGAAACAGAGTTGGCTAAGTACCCCGTTGGGGAACATTTTGGTTTTTCTTGCCTCAGTATTTTACCGGATGTCAGAAAAAGTGAATAACTGTATTTCTTGTGGGAAACAGATACCTCATAGGGATTACCATACCTTGTGTATACCTTGTTTAGGGCCTGAGCACGGCGTTGTTGGTTGCCGCTCTTGTGCTAGGTTTAACAAACGCACTATTAAGAGGAGGTTAGACTGTGCCAGGTTAGTGTTTGGGAAGCGTTGCAATTATAAAATGCCGTCGGATGCTCCGACGCCCGCTTCGTCCAAGAAGCGCAAGGACAAAACAGCGAAGCCTAGGGTTGATGAACCGGCAGTCCCGGACGTCGGTTCTTTAGGAGGCTCAGTGGAGCCAGAGGTTTTGCCAGGAGTTTCCATGGAGTCCCAGGCAGAATCTTTACTGTTACAGGATGTGCCTTCTCAGGAGGTAGGCCAGGCTGAGGGGCTTCTCAGGTGACTGTTCTTCCCTCTCTTCCCAAGGTAGTTAGAGCCTCTCCTTCTGTTGCCAAAACTTCTTTGAGAGGTAGGCCTAGTTTAGCTTCAGTGGGGGCTTCTCCTAGCATTTCGGGTTCTGTACCTAAGAAACATATGCTTAAAATGGCAGAAGATTTGATTACTATGATTAGAGGTTCTATGCCCCGCCTGATAAGAGGCCTAGGGTGGAACCAGAGTTTGATTGTTTTGAACAGTGTTCAGAGGCTTCAGGGTCTTCTGCGGAAGACTTGCAGGAGTATCCTACTTATTCTGATTCTGATGTGGATGATTCCACTCCTACAGCTACTCCTCCTGAGGATTTCTCATTTTCAGAGACTCTGCATTCCATGAGGGAGCACTTTAAATGGGAAGGCCAGGATTACTCTGATGCCAGGAAAAGCCTTAGGGAATTCTTGTTTTTACCCCAGCATAGGCCCTTAGCTATTCCTCCTGTGTTGAATGTGGTGGAAGATGTTTTTGCACAGGCTTCCCTGAACCCTGACTCTTTGCCTCCTGCTCCTGTTAAGCCTGATAGGTATTATAGGGTGCCCGAAGCTCATAAGTATTTGTTTAAGAGTCCTAGGGCGGACCCAGAAACTATTTCTCAAGGGCCTAAAGGTGTTAAAGCTTCTGTGGTTAAAAATCCTGTTCCCACTGATAAAGAGGCAAGGGCTTTGGATAGGTGGGGAAAGAAAGTGTATACTTCTTCCACTCTAGCCATGAGAGCATTGAATTGTCAGTTTCACATGCTAAAATATCAGAATTACCTCCTTTCACAATTGAAATCTAAGGTGGATGCTTTGGCAGGAGGTATTGAGTGTAAAGAGTTGCTGGATTTGGTTCATGTGTCTGAACAAGTGGGTAAGCATTCTTTGCAGTGTGGTTTTGATGCTGTACAGGCCTCCTCGAGGGTGGCCGCTACTAGTTCTGTTCTTCATGGGCATGCCTGGTTGAAGGATCAGAATTTAGCTGGCGTGTTAAGACAAGGATTTTGGATGCTCCTTTACAGTCTGATGTGTTGTTTGGATCGCCTGTGGAAGCAGTTTTAAAGAAAATGGAGGACAAAGCTAAGTCTATGCAAACTGTTAAAGATTTTTGCAGGTGCAGCCACGAAATTTAGTAGAAATTGGCCGGCTAAGGAGTGGACATATCCTGCTTATGATTCCCAGTCTAGGGGTAGGTCTAGACGTGGTAGGGGCAGGGCTCAAGCTTCTTTTAGGCCTAGAACAGGGAGTTAAGCCTGCTCAGACTTCTGGTGAGGGCAGGGGTCAGTCCTTTCGTAAACAGACCCAATGACCTGTCTTTTCAGCTGCCAGTAGATTCCCGTCTGGCAGCTCCTTTGGGAGGAAGACTGTCTCTTTTCAAAGAAAATTGGGATTTAATTACTCACGACAAATGGGTGTTGGATATCATTCACCACGGTTACAGATTTTATTTCCATACAATGCCCCCTTTCAAAGGCATGCCAGACGTTCCTCCTCCACAAAGAAAAGAGGCTCACAAACAAGTTTCTCAATTACTCCAGATAGGGGCCATTCAGCCAGTCCCTGTATCAGAAAGGGGCCTAGGATTTTATTCTCGCCTGTTCCTAGTACCAAAGAAGGGAACACGTGGAGACCAATTTTGGATTTATCTCTCCTCAACACTTTTCTGGACATTCCCAAGTTCAAGATGTTGACGTTACAACAGCTTTTACCTCTGCTGGGCAAAGGTCACTGGATGGTAACTCTAGATCTCAAGGAAGCTTACCTTCATGTGCCTATCAGGCTAAGTTGCAGGAAGTATCTGCGGTTTCGAGCTGGAAATTCTCATTATCAGTTCTCTGCATTGCCCTTTGGCTTATCTACTGCCCAGAGTATTCACAAAGGTTCTGGCTCCAGTGATAGCTTACTTCAGGCTTCAAGGAATTCAAATCTATCCTTACTTGGACGACTGCCTGATTCTGGCTCAAGAAAAGGAAGACCTTGTTCAGCATCTGGAACATGTTATAGCAGTGCTAAGATGCCTAGGGTATTCTGTGAACGAAATAAAGTCCAGTCTAGTACCCTCTCAAGACATGTGCTTTCTGGGTGTGAGACTGAATACAGCAGCCCAGATGGCCTTTTTAACCCCGGACAAACAACGGAGTCTATCACTTTACTTCCATCAACTATCTCATCAGTCCGTGCTGACTGCAAGGGCAGTCCTTCAAGCATTAGGGTTCATGGCATCTTGTATTCTGGTGCTTCCCAATGCCAAACTGCATATGAGGAAGCTACAATGGTATCTCAAAAATGTATGGACACAGCACTGCCAGGATTTGGACACTGTCATTCAAATAATACCTTGCCTTCAAACAGAATTTTTGTGGTGGGCTCAGGAATGTCACCTAAACAAGGGACTCTCTGTGACCCGGCCAGAGGCAAGTCAGATTTTAACGACAGATGCCTCGGACATTGCTTGGGGAGCTCATCTAAATGGAAAGTGGATACAAGACAAGTGGCCTGCCAGACTACTGCATCTACATATCAACATGAAGGAGATGTTAGCAGTCCAGTTTGCATTAATGGCTTTCAAGGAGTTACTTCTTCCAGGGCAGGTGTTGATTCTAACAGACAACACAACTGTCATGTGGTACTTCAACAAGCAAGGGGGAACACATTCTTATCCTCCATGCAGGCAAGCAATGATTTTATGGGAGACTGCGCTAAGCTTGCAACTAACTCTTCAGGCAAGGTTTCTGCCAGGAGCACAGAACTCCTTAGCAGATGTGTTAAGCAGACAAATCATGGATCCCCACGAGTGGAAACTGGATCTTCATGTATTTCAAAAATTGACAGTGTCATGGGGAACTCCAGACATAGATCTGTTCGCTTCTCCACTAAACCACCAGCTGCCACAGTATTGCACAAAGGGGTTTCATCACACAGCTTGGAAAGTGGATGCTCTGTCTTTCAGTTGGAAAAACCTTCATGTGTATGCCTTTCCTCCTCTACCTCTTCTTCCAAAGGTACTATTAAAGGTCAGACAAGACAGGCCAAGGATGATTTTGTAGCTCCAGATTGGCCTCGGCAACACTGGTACCCACTACTACGGAGTCTGGTAAGGAAGCCTCCATGGCCTTTGCCTCTGATTCCTCATCTATTGTCTCAGCAGGATGGTCATCTGCTCAATGTCACGCTTCACTCTCTTCATCTAACAGCCTGGCATATTCTGTGTTGAAACACAGCAGGTCTCAACTTCCTCAACAAGTTTTAAATGTGATTATGGAAGCTAGAAGACCTAGTACAAGGAAAGTGTCACAGAAAAATGGAAGAGATTTTTATTTTGGAGTACAGCAAAGAATTTGCAGGTTTCTGAGCCTAATTTGAGTGCGGCTCTTCAATACCTTACTGAGTTATTGGACAAAGGTTTGTCCTTCTCTTCTATTAAGATTCATGCTGCAGCGATTTCAGCTCACTATGATTGTGACCCACCATTGTTTTCGCATCCTTTGTTCAAGCAGTTTCTTAGAGGGGCAAAGAATATAAGACCCCCACGTAGAGCTCCTACTCCTGCTTGGGATCTCAATTTTGTGTTGGAAAAACTTACTCTACAACCTTTTGAGCCTGCGGCTACTGCTGAATTGAAATACTTGTCATGGAAGACTGCTTTTCTGTTGGCTATTACTTCTGCAAGAAGGGTGTCTGAGTTGCAGGCCCTTATGGCAGTAGAGCCATTTTTGATTTTCCATAAGGACAGGGTATCATTACGTACTAATCCTTCCTTTATGCCTAAGGTGGTTTCTAGTGTGGCTTTAAACCAGACTATTCATTTGCCTACTTTTTATGCAGACCCCCAAGATAAAGGGGAAAAGATTTTGCACACTTTAGATGTACACAGGCAATTGCGTTATTATTTAAGCAGGACTAAGGATTTTAGGCAGTCTCAGCAGTTGTTTGTTTCTTTTGTTTTGAGTTCAGGGCAAGCCTGTGTCAAAACAAACTATTTCTAGGTGGATTGGCTTTTGCATTGCATTTTGTTATTCCCATCATGGCAAGGAGATTCCAGCTGGGATTAGGCCTCATTCCACTAGGGCTGCTGCCACTACAACAGCATTTCTAAGGGGTGGCAACTAAGGATATTTTGGAAGCAGCTACTTGGAGTTCAGTGCATACTTTCTCTAAGCATTATCACCTTCCTATCTACTCTAAGTCTAGGGCTGGTTTTGCCACAGCTGTTTTGCAAGGCATGTTGTCAGCTCCTGCTTCTTTATGATTTGCCAGCCTCCCTTACCTCTGCTTTGGGATTCTACCCAATAGTAAGGACTGCAGCAATGGGAGCGAAGAACATAGTACAGTTTTGTACCTACCATAAATGTAGATGTTCGAGGATCCCATTGCTGCAGTCAATCCTCCCTCCTTCCCTCTGTGTTTAGGGGTGGTTGTGTAGGTGAGGTTTCATGCTTATATTTTTTGTATATGTTCTTGTATATCTTGTACATATTTTTGGTGCAGGTATTTTGGGCCTTGTCTTTTTAGGGTCTTCTGACATCTGGGGCAAGAAAAGACTGAGGATATGACGTCGGTCATGCGCATTAGTACCCTGACGTACTGACGTCAGTCTAATGCGCCCTGACCGACGTCAGCCTTATACTCTGGTATTCGGGCCGACTGGATGCGGACTATACCCAATAGTAAGGACTGCAGCAATGGGATCCTCGAACATCTACATTTATGGTAGGTACAAAACTGTACTTTTTATATCCCTGACATCCTGACATCATGGAAGAGGCGACAGCATCCGACGCAGAAATCCCAAGACTCTGGTATTTGGGCCGACTGAGGACTACCTGCGGGCAAATAACCCAAGTGTGATGATGCAACAGTGAATACACTCAAACATCTGCATTTATGATAAGTGTACACAACTGTACTTTTCTATTTCTTCCTATCCTCTACATCTTGCTCTGTCACACCAGCCACCTACATGTTCTCTGTCACCACATCCATAAACCTTATCTTAGGCCTTCCTCTTTACCTGTTACCTGGCAGCTCCATCCTCAGCATCCTTCTCCCAATATACCCAGCATCCCTCCTCAGCACGTCCAAACCAGCGCAATCTTGCCCCTTTGACTTTGTCTCCAAACCATCCAAACTGAGTGTGACCTTCCAGTGTACTCATTTCTAATCCTGCCCACCTAATTTCCAGTTGTCAGCAAACTTAGTCAGCCACAGCCTCTCTGTTTTGGCCTGAACTTCCGAGAAGTATATTCTAAACAACTAGGGGGCCCAGCACCAACTCCTGTGGAACTCCACTGCTGACAGGTCTGCTGGTGAGGCAAGTACCCAACTTTGACTGTATTTTTGGGCTTAGAGAAAGCATTAATGACTTCCTCTTTGGAGGTGCAAGGTGTGGGAGAAGTAGAGGGAACACTTTGTGGAATGTTTGGAGGGGACAGGGTGGTGAAATTTTCACCAAACCAGTCAGCTAATAGGTTAACCGTTTTTGCAAGATTAGTGTGTGATGCCATCCACAGCTAATTCAGCACACGTCTGGGTACTACCTTTTGGGTTATGGATATAGCTGAAGAATGCCTTATGGTTATCCTCGACTATGGTTGCTAAATTTTTTTTTTTTTTTTTGAATTTGCTCTTAGAAGATTTTATAAGTTATCTTAGGTGTTTGTTCAAGCACAGGAGGGTGTTCTTCCAGTGCTGGAACCTCTGTTTTTATTCTTAGACAGCAACTACTTCCTCTTGTTGTATAACTTATTAATGCTAGATGTCTACCAGGGAGGCTTATTTTTTCTTGAGGATCTTGTTTTGATCCTGTCAGGTGCAGCTGCATCCGTACTCTTGCATAAGTGCTTGTTCAGGACATTTGTATATACCTTAGTATAGCTGTCAATGCCATTTGTGGGAACAGGAGCTTGGAAGTTATTTATCCCATCCCTTAGGAGGATATAATTAGCTTTGGTGAAATTTTTACCTTTATTTCACCTAAGAGGGATTCAGGTGATATAGCTACTTCAAATTTACTGATTTGTGATCAGATTTAACCAGTGAGGGTCCTATACATGTGTAGTTGTGCGACGCTAATCCATATTGGTGAGGACCAAGTTGAGAATATTTGAGCCCCTTGTGGGGTTGCATCCTATTTATTCCAGGGCATTAGTGTCAACATAGTCCAGGAACCTTTGTTTGAACATGTTGATACTCATGTAAGTTTCCTAGTCAATGGAGGCATTGTTAAAATCGTCCATGACTAGATTGTTTGGTTGTAATTTGACTCAAGTAAATCCAAATAAGCAGCTTTGGGTATCTTTGTTCCGTGGAGGAGGCGTGGAGCTAATGACTTGAAGGGTGATCATACTTGCAGTTAGTTGAACATGAAGCAACTCCATGGAGTTTTCCTGTCTAATCAGTATAGAGGTATATCTCACTTGGATAAAGATAGATACTCCTTCTCCTTTGGTTCTCGCACTATCATTTTGCAGTCTGAAAGTGTGGAAGGCATTGTAGCCTTGCACCGCTGGGTACTTTCTGCAGCTCTGAGCCTTATCTGGAGTGCTAGCAGAATTTGTTTATTTATATTAGCTTCCCAGGGTAGAGCACTAATTTCCCCAGACCATTTTCAGATCAGCCCAGGAGCGGAGTCTGGTTAACTGACTTGTTCAGAGTCACACAGGCAATGGAGGCAGAAGGAATCAAACCTTGCACCACTGGACCATAGAAAACAGCTCATTTAACTGCTCCTTAATGCTCTAAGCCAACTGGAGGTGGAGAGAATCAAACCTTGCACCACTGGGCTCATTGTCATTGGAGGCCTGAGTAGAAATCCTCCAAAGTGTTGGTAAACATTTAAAGAACAATAATTTTACAGTCTTTGAAAATAATACAAAAAATACAGTTTAAATAATTATAAGAAGGTAGATATAATTAATAGTCGATGCAAGTTATATGATGGTGATTTAATAGTTAAAGAAATTAATTGTAGGCAGTTTATAGAGAAATTGAAGGTAAGTTAGTATAATACAAACAGGAATTGCAATATGAAGTGAGAGAAAAGCAGGTTGATGGTATATTTAGAGAGAAAGCCAGGAGAGAGAAAGTGATAGATGTAAGGATGTGAGTGAAGAAGGGAGAGTAAGAAGATACAAGGTATGAATAGGTATTTGTTCACATAAGAGAGTTTATCCTGATTTTGAGCAAGAATAAAGCCAGCTTTTGGCTCGAGTCTTTCCAGAAAGATTTTGAAGGATGGGAGGGTATTGATCTGATGAATAAAGATAAGGAGCCCTTGGCCTTAACAACATGGTACGAGTACAGACAATGCCCCTGGAAGAACTTTTGTCTGCTTATTCACCTTTCTTTATTAACATATCACAGGCTAGCATATGTATTTCTGGAAAATTATGTTTTTCACGCCTGGATGTTTTTTGAATTGTTTAATCTGTTGTTGGATATGCCTGTAAATAGAGGATGAAAACTGGTAACAGTAACTACATTGTAATGTTTTGCAGATGTGGCTGGAACCCAACAGTTTCCATGTTTGTATTACTTCCTATAAACTGCTGCTTAGAGACCATAAGGCTTTTTCAAAGAAAAGATGGCAGTATATGATTCTTGATGAAGTTCAGCAGCTGAAAAGCATGACGGAGACACATTGGGAGACCATCTTAGGGTTCCGAAGGTTTGTATGCTGCTAAGACCCTTTGTATATTTATGAACTTGAGCTGTATGCTTGCATTGTAATATAGCAAGGGAGTGCCTTTGCTTATGCTTGAAAAAAGTAAGTTATTAGTTATAAACTTAAAACAAATTTAAGTTTGTTTCCTTTTGTACTAGCCTTTCTCCTTTTATAATGTGTATTACACAGTGTCTGTATGAATTTGTGACTTATTTTCCTGTCAAGTTGTAAATTTCGTGATATACTTAACTTCTATGCCCAAGTCATATGTAGAAGTGTGCAGCACTTTTTCGGAAAGAATTATATAGCAAACCTAAGGCACATGAGAGTTTTATGATGCTGCGTAACACTGCCACTTCTGCTGGAGTTCAGATCACTGCTTCCTGTTTGGTCACTATTCATGGCATCTATCTGGGAAAGGCTACAGCAAGCCTTCAGATCCCTGCATCATCTGGGACAAGACTGTTGATCACCAAAGCACCAGTGGTCTACTTCTTGTCTTGGGATTAATACTGCTGTCTTGTTTCTGGTGAGAGAAGAAGCAAAGGGACATTGTATCCCAGCAGCATGAAGCTGTGGTGAGACCAGCACTACTAGCAGTAGCCAGGTAGTAGTCAGATAAGTCAGTCCTCACTATATTCATCATGTTTGGCAATGCTATTACTTTTTTCGTTAAGTAGTGCTTGATTAGTTACTGTTCAACCTAACTTCAGAGTAGCTCCCTAAGGTACGTCATCCATAAATCATTAGGACCACTGTAGTAGTTTCCCCTCAAGGGACACAGGCACCTTGAGTTTGTATTTTTCCTGTAAAAGCACCCTTTAATTTTCACAGTTGTACTCAGGACAACTAGTTTGCACAGTGACGAGCGCTGCCTCCCAGAGTTGCAAACCAGGTACTCCTGACTTACTTTGTAGTCTCACTGCAACCATCTAATTGGTAAAAAAAAAGGGCCTGTTGCTGTAGATGTGAACTTTTTCACTATCTCTATTGCAACTTGGTGGATATGGGCATCCTAAAGCAGTGTAGTAATTGCCTCAAGTTTCCAACAGACCAGCTAATTCTCAAACAAATTGATCAGGTTTGAGAGATGTATTTACACAATGTCACTGGAGGCAAAGCTCTCACATATAAGCACTCCTAATGTGAGTAGGGCTGTCAGTAGTATACATGCTGCACCCATCACATACAGCGTGACATACACATAGACACATATATGCTGAGGCGCTTAAATGTAACCTTCCTAAACACCAAAGACCTAGATGAGGCACACATAACAGATGCCCTCAGCAGCCCTAAATGCACTCTTTCAAAATGCCTACATCATCACTTACAGCCACATCTCATGGAGCCTCTACTTTTAAGGCAAGCCAAAACACAACCCAACATATTGGAGTCAACATTGTGAGACACACTGATGTCTCTCTCTCAGTAGACTAAGTGAGGAGAAAGTCACTGTCAGTTGTTTATTGGGGCCAGGATCTGCCATATTCCCTACACACTCAGGTCATTGGACCACAAGTATCAGCCTGAGTCAGTCATAGTCCATGTGGGTGTAAATGACTTGAGACATACCTCCTTGGACTATATGAAGACAGACATCATGGAGCTCTTGGAATGTGTGTCATAGGATGGTACGAGTCTAGCATTGAGCAGCATTCTACCTTTTCTAAGAATGATGCCACAATACGAATAGAGTATGACTGACTTTAATAATTGGCTTAGCTTCCAGTGTCATTCTAAGGGAGTGCAGTATTTGTCAGTGTGAAAGGAGATGGTCAACAGACCATGCTGCTTTGCAAGGATGGCCTGCACCTTTTCTCTCTAGGCTTTAAATGTTAGCTAAAACATTGTCCTCCCCTATAGTGCCCTTTTTAAGCAATAGTAAACTGAAAAATACTTCCAACATAGCAAATCAAAATGAAGAAATTATAAAGGTGTTAACGGAGAAAGCTGTGAGTCTAAACAAGAAACACCACTCCTTACAAGCTCTCCTTACCCTAGAGAATGCTGACGTTTCTGCAGTGACTGAGGTGTGGTTTAAAGCCTTGGAGAGCACTCCAGCAGTGCAAGGGTATAGTACCTTTTGCACATTTGTACCAAAAACTACACAGGCAGGGACTAAAGTTGGAGGTGTCCCGGTTTGTCAGTAGTGCACCTCAAGGCTGGTCAAACAGGACAACACACTTCTCCGTATTCATATCCATCGGCAAAATTCCATTCCACTTCATTGCAAGTTATTGGTCCCAGTCTATGTCCCAGGAAACCCATAAAACATGCTTGCCATCCAACCCGATACCATACTTATTGGGCGACTTCAATCACTCCACTGTTAACTGAGAATCATATGTAGCACCAAACATACAGGCACAGATATATTTCTGGATTTTGTAAACACAAACTTCCTGGACTAAATTGTCAGTATACTGACCAGGGGGAACAAACATACTGGATCTGCTCATTATTAATATGGAAGACTGCTGCATGTCTCCTAGTGTAATATCCTCTTTGGTGAGGCCAGGCTGCAAAACAGTATATGTGAAGTAAAAATAAAACTTGAAAACACATCTACCCCAAGAATGCTCAGGAACTACTGTAAGGCTAACTTCCTACTATTAAGTAATAACCTGGCAAAATGCATGCCCCCTAAACCCTAAGAGCACTGCTGCCTTCAAAAAGATATTCAAAGATTAACACAGACAAGGCATCCCGAATTAAAAAAAAAAAACACAAATATGAACGTAGAACAGAAGATAAGTCAAGTAGAAGTTAAAGAAAATAGAGGCTGAAGTTATGGAATACTTCCAAAGTGTAGGGTTTAGTGTAGAAAGTATAACACAGGTTGTATCACAGCATAATGGAACATCAAGAAAATTGAAACAGGAGGAGCAGGAGACCTCTGAAGAAGAAATATGGACATGGGAAAGAAAGAGATTTAATATGGTGCAATATTTATGCAAAGGAGAAGGCCAAATTAATGAACACAAAAAAGGCAGCCCCAAAGATATTTGAAGATTTCAAAAAATCACTTGCAGATCACTGAAGCCAATAACTCTGCTGGTGAAGCACTATTCTCTTGCACCATAGCCAAATTATGGAACTCCCTTCCACCCACAATTACCTCTGTACCATCATGCACCCACTTCAAAACTTTACTAAAAGCGCACCTTAAAATATGCTGGCTATGCCCTTGCAACTCTCACTCAGTATCACCCACCCCATCCAACCACTACCTTTCTTTCCACCCCACTAACTACCTTGATTATAGCAAGCTCGGATGCTCATAAGCCTACTACTTATTATACAGCAGGAACTTCTTATTGTAACAATTGTTAATGTCTGTTATGTAGTTCACAGATAAAGATTCTAGTTGTCTACTGATGTACTGTGTTCTTCATCTGTAACTATGTTTGTAATAATTGCTATTTTTAATCAAATTGTTAATCGCTATGTAAATCCAATGTAACTACTGTCTGTATATTTTAACTGTGGAGCTTTTCTCCCCGGGCCTCCGCTGAAAACGAGCCTATGTCCAGTCGGACACTCCTGGTCAACAAATGTAATTAAATAAATAAATAAGACAAATACAGACAAAGGCATCCAGCCATGGAAAATTGTACAATACAAAAAAAATAAGAAAACATAGAGAAAAAGTAGAAAAGAGGATTAGTAATGGAGAAGGTAAAGAAATAGAAACTGAGGTAATGGATTACCTGCGAAGTGAAGGATTTAGTGTAGAAAATTTAACTCTGATAACGTCACAGTAGGATAGAGCAATGGACACCTAGATTAAGGAGAAACCAATGGAGTGGGAAGCATCTGATCATTTGCCATATGAAGATATATTAGAGCCTTCCATAGGAAACCAGTGCATACATTCATTTGGAGTTGAACAGGAAACTGTGGCAACTCTGACGTAGTCAATGTTGTGGAGTGACAGGCCATTGAGTTTCCGTATGAAAGAGCAATGGATGGCACAGGAGGAGGTTCTGGAACTTTCTGTAGAATGCCTGCTAGAAATAGAGAACAAAGAATATGCCGACAGTTTAGAATAAAATGATCTAAGAGAACAACTCCTTGATTGGATAAAGATGGACAGATGTAAACAAATGTTAAATAAAAATGGCATCTTTCTGTAGTTATATATATTTATGTACACTGTCCCCCACCCAAGCCTCCATTGTCCATGACATCATTGTCTTTTTTGCTGGATAAATAGGTAACTATACCAGTTTTTTCTTATGATAGTGCAATAGACTTACCAATACATGTCCAAGAACATTTCCATTGAATCTCCCTAGTGTCTTAATGATATGCAGATGTTAAGATGGTCTTTAATCTTTGTTGCATTAACAGTTGGAGATGGCAAGTCTGGAGATCCAACACGCCTCAAAAGTATATATGTGTTTGTGTGTGTGTGTGTGTGTGTGTGTGTGTGTGTGTGTGTGTGTGTCTCCTCTCTCTCTCTCTCTCTCTATATATATATATATATATATATATATCTTCATATATATATACACTCACACACACACACAGAAATTCTGAGATTGATATCTCAGAATGTTCCCTATAGTTTGAGATACAGTGATGTTGGAATTGCTATATATAAGAAAATTGTCATGTTAGGAGAACAGTCCCCCTACTCTGGGGGATGTGGGGGTGTGAGAAAGACTCTGTAAAAGTCTAACAGTAAATTTCAGACGTCTGTTGTGACTCCAATGGTGACTGGTCTCTTTATGCAGGTAACTTTCCATATTTTGATTTCCTGCATCCTGTCTGTGAGCCAGTTGGCAATCCAACAGGTGACACAAAGGTTTATTCCCAGTTTATTTAACTTGTCTGCTATGCCAGAGTGGGAAATTGTGTCAAAAGCTTTAGCCAGGTTGAAGTGTAAGATGTGAACCATTTAGCTTTAATCCATTGCTTTAGTGACCTTTTCAGAAAAAAAAAGTCCACCAGGTTGAGTAAACTTGAAATGCTATTGAGGAATCCATACCAAGATGTGTCCAGTGTTTATAGGTTCCTTTGTTTTGATTGATTAGTTACAGAAGGCTTTCCATGGCTTTGTCTATGAAGCTGGTCAGACGTATGGGTTTGTGGAAGGTCCTCCATTTTGTAGGGGAATGACTGTAGCCGTTTTCCATAACTTTTGGTACAAAACTTGTACAGAAGCTGAGCTTGAACAGTGTTGTTAAGGGTCTGGCTAAGTCATACTTCATGCATTTAGGGATATTGCTAGGACCGATCAGTGCAGTATTTTTAGCTTTTGTTAGCATTTCTAAGACTTAGTCTTGTTTGATAGCTGGAGGTGAGCCACTTTAAGTATATCTTGAGGGAAAGAGTGTGGGGTAAAGTTAGAAATAAATATATTGGCCAGTAAGTTCGCTATATCTGAAGCCTCTGTAGGCAACATTGTTCACAGTCAGCTCATTGTATTGCTGTGTTGTGCTTTGGAGATTGCAAACATAACTTAAAACTGGCTTGTGATAAGTTTTTGGCAGCAAATATAGCCTCAGACTTGGCCGTGGTGAATTTTTATTAAGTTCGTGAGTTGTTTATTTTATTTTCAAGTGAGCTAACATTCTGGGAATTAGTCTTCTTACTTTTACTCAGAAATGTTTTCCTTGTATTGTAAAGCTTGTTGATGATATGATTCCACCTTGTGGGTTTATGTCTGGGGTTTGCCCTGCACTAGTTCCTGAAGGGTACAGCTGCATCTTCTTCTTTGACGTCAGGTCGTCAGGGGTATAAAACATGCAGCCGATGTCATTACATCAGTCTTTCTTGCCGTGCAGTGCCTGAAGCAGAAGCAGTTCGCAAGTGTCGGTCGGCCGACTCCTGAAATTTTCGTTTTCGAGTTTCAGAACCGAAGTCTTCAACTAAAAGCTAAGTACCCGTTGAAACTTTTTCTTGCTCTAAACCGATGTCAGTAAAAGTAAATAATTGCATTTCTTGTGGAAAGCAAATACCTCATAAAGATTTTCATTCGTACTGTATTCCTTGCCTAGGCCCTGACCACGACGTACCTCGCTGTCGGTTTTGTGCCTTATTTAAACCACGAACTATCCGTCGTCTGTATATTTTCACTTCTAAATATTTTGGTGCTCTGTTTAATTATCCCGATATGTCTTCGGTAAGCCATCCGACTACCGACATTCCGTAAAAACGCAAAGATAAAGACAGGCAGCCTCTGATACCCGCTACTTCAGATTCGCAGGCCTCTAATGAGACCCATTTGGAGTCCGGTATGCAGCGAGATGCTTCAACTGTGGAACCTGCAGATGTCGCTACCTTGGATGGGTCCGGAGCTGCTGTGCAGGCACAGGCTTATGAGGGTGTATTCAGGCCTACGGACTTGCATATTAAACTGACGCCATCTTGTTATTCCACGTCTAAAATTCAAACCATGCCTAGAAAACTGACGCCCAGACTGCATGGGCAGGCCTCTCTGCCTAAAAAACAAGAATGACTGAAGACCTTATTACTTTATTCAGGAGAAGCCAACCTTCCCCCTCTAAAAGACCTAGGACTGAGTTTGCTTATGATACTTCTGACCAGGATTCTGAAATTTCTGTTTCGTCTGCCGACCAGGATTTACCCTTATCTACCTATGAGGATTCTGATGCTGAGGATTCTATTCCCTCTGCTTCCCTCCCAGAGGATTTCTCTTTTGGTGAAACCTTGCATACTCTCAGGGAGCATTTTCGTTTTGAAAGTCAGGATTTCTCTGATTCTAAAAAGAGGCTTAGGGGTTTCTTACTCTTGCCCCAGCACTGGCCTTTAGCTATACCTCCTGTACTGGACATTGTTGAAGATGCCTTTTCGGAATCTAGCATGGCCCCTGACTCTTTATCTCCTGCTCCCAGAAAACCTGATAGATATTACAGGGTTCCTGACTCTCAGAAGTTCCTTTTCAAAAATCCTACTGCGGATCCTGAAACCATTTCACAGGGACCCAAGGGCATTAAAGCTACTACTGCCAAAAATCCTACCCCCTCTGACAGAGACTCCAGGGCGCTGATTAGATGGGGTAAGAAGTTATACACTTCTGCAACTTTGGCCATTAGGGCCTTGACTTGCCAATGTTAAAGTATCAGCAGCATATTATTGGATTGCTTAAACAGAAAATGATGTTGATTCCTGATTGTGCTGAAAATAAGGATTTACAGGATTTAATGCATTTTGCTAAACAAGTTCATAAACATACGTTGCAATGTGGCTTTGATTCACTAGAGGCATCTTGCAGGGCTGCTGTAACTGGGTCTCTACTTAGAAGGCATGCTTGGCGTAAGGAGCAATCCTTGCCAGATTATGTTAAAGAGAAATTACTGGATGCTCCCTTAAATCAGGGCCGCCTGTTTGGGAACAAGGCAGAAGAAGTTCTTAAAAAGATGGAGGAAAAAGCTAAATCTATGCAAACCGTTAAGTTTTTTTTTTTTTTTTTTACAAGTACAACCTCCGAGATTTAGTAGGCATTGGCCTTCTAAGAATTGGTCCTTTCATGCCTCTTCCAGACCTTCTCTGTCCAAACCCAGATCCAGCAGAACATCCAGGCTTCAGTCCCAGGGTACACACAAGACTAAGCAGTGGGGGGGGCCTCCACTTCCAAATCTGGGAGCAATAAAACTCCCCCCTATGGTTAACTGTCTCAATGACTTCTCTTTAAAACTTCCAAGCACTTCTCAACTGACTGCCCTTTTGGGGGGAAAGATTGTACTTCATGCTAAAAACTGGGGACTCATTACCTAGGACAAATGGGTTTTAAATATAGTGTCCCAAGGATACAGATTTCACTTCTACACGTTACCAACTCCAAACAGTTTTCCGGCTCTACCTCCAAATCAGTGGGCAGAGGCCCAAAAGCAAGTACTCTCTCTGTTATGTGTAGGGGCTATTCAGTTGGTACCAGAAGAGGAAAAGGGACAAGGTTTCTACTCAAGACTTCTCCCGGTACCTAGAAAAGACAATTCATGTCGTCCTATCGTGGACCTGTCTACTCTAAACACCTTTTTGTTGATTCCAAAATTCAGGATGCTGACTCTTCACCAATTGCTTCCTATGTTAGGCAAAGATGCCTGGTTGGCAACACTAGATTTAAAGGACGCATACCTGCACATCCCAATCAGGGAATCTTGCAGAAGATACCTATGCTTCAAAGCAGGCTACACTCACTACCAGTTCTCTGCACTGCCCTTTGTCTTCTCTACTGCGCCCAGGGTATTCATAAAGTGCTTATCTCCAGTCATTGCATTTTGCAGGCAAAGAAATATTCAAATATACCCATACCTGGACAATTGTCTAATTCAGGCAGAAAACCAGGGCATACTTTTGAATCATCTGGCCTTTTTACAAAGGGTGGTAACTTGTCTGGAGTACACCATAAAAGAAAAGAAATCACACCTGGTACCCTGTCAACAAATTATATTCCTGGGAGCAAGCTTGAATACAACTTCCCAGATGGCTTTCCTCACATCAGAGAAACGAATTCACTTGACAACCTACTTTAAACACGTGGCCACTGAAACCCTGCTATCTGCAAGGCAAATACTACAAGCCTTGGGTTTCATGGCCTCCTGCATTCTTCTAATTCCATATGCAAGACTGCATATGAGGAAACTACAATGGCATCTAAAAAGCCTATGGTGTCAACACTCTCAGGATCTAGAAGCAATGATTTCTATCATGCCTTACTTACGCCTAGAGTTCCTTTGGTGGGCAGAGGCCTGCCACCAAAACAAGGGACTACCATGCACACTACCCCCTGCCGCCCAAACCCTAACAGACACTTCAGACTATGCATGGGGGGACGCTCCTGGCAGGGAAGTGCATTCAGGGTAAATGGAACCTAAGTCAAATGCACCTGCACATCAATCTAAAAGAAATGTTATGTGTACAGAATGCTCTGACAGCCTTCAGGGACCACATTCTTCCAGGTTGTGTGGTACGTAAACAAGCATAGGGTATGCATCTTTACTCCCTCTGCAGACTAGCCGTGGCATTGTGGAACACAGCCTTGAGCTACCAAGTGCATCTCCAAGCTCAATTCCTGCCAGGAAAACTAAATACTCAGGCAGACGGAGTAAGCAGAAATCTCATGGACCCACACAAGTGGAAACTGGAACCAAGGATTTTAAACATGTTGACAAGCAAATGGGGGAGCCCAGATATAGATCCATTTGCCACCCCCCAGAACTATCAATTGGAAAAATTTTGCACAAGGACACCCCACAGACAAACTTCGAAAGTGGATGCTCTGTCCTTTAGCTGGAAAACATAACAGATGTCCTTCAAGGATGCATCTGCAGTCATAACAAATGGGTTGTCCTGTCGTCAGGCAGCCCTTCGGTCGGCCGGATTCCAAAGTCTGGGTCCGGCTTCGGCTGATGTCGCACTTCACCCGACGTCATCTCTGCTGGTCTTCGGGTATAAAGGCATCAGCCGACGCCATTTTCCCCAGTCTTTCTTGCTGCGTGGCGCCCGAAGCAGAAGCTGTTCGTAAGTGCCGGTCGGTCAGATCCAGAAATTACTACTACCGAATACTACTTCGAAGACTTCTAAAAGCTAAGTACCCCGTTGGGGACTCTTTCTTGCCTCAGCCGATGTCAGAAAAAGTAAATAACTGCTTAACTTGTGGGAAACAAATACCTCATAAAGATTTCCACTCTTACTGCCTACCTTGCTTAGGCCCAGACCACGACGTAGCAGCCTGTTTAGCCTGGGCTTCCTTCAACCGACAAACGCTTAGGCGTCGGTGGGAGTTTGCTGAACAGTTTTTCGGCTCAGATTTTGCGTACATTATGCCGTCGGATCCTCCGACTACACAAATTGTTAAAAAACGCAAAGAAAAAGACCGACACTCGCGGTCCACGGTTTCGGCCGAAACCACGGTTAAGCAAGCCGCGAGTGTCTCGGTTTCGGCCGAAACCGAGAAAACGGGTCAATCTTCAGCCGAATCCATGACTACTACTGAGGCTCCTGCTACCTTAGTCGAATCGGCCTCTGAAGTTTTGCCTACTACTGTGGTTCCTAGTGAATTATCAGACACCATCCCTTTGGATGTCTCTACCCCAGCACGTGGTGCTGCTAGGCCTCCTGCAGCCATGTCTATTAAGGCCTTTGCCAGGGCAAAAGCAGCCAAAACTGTTAAATCAGTGCCTGCTAAGCCCCCCTCACACAGGCCCACTTCTAGTTCACAAATGCTTACTCTGGCAGAGGATTTAATATCCTTAATTAGGGGATCCCAATCTCACCCAGACAGGGCCTCTCAGCCTCCAGAAAAGAGACCTAGAGCAGAGCCCCCCGAGCCAGTGTCCTCTGATGATTCCTCGGATGACTCAGACATTACAGATCAGCCAGAGGCTCCTTTTTCTACTTATGAAGATTCCGATGCTGAAGAATCCATTCCATCTGCCTCTCCACCAGAGGAATTTTCCTTTGGGGAAACCTTACATGCCATGAGAGAACAATTCCAATGGCAGGGACAAGATTTCTCAGATTCAAGAAAAGGCTTAGGACCTTTCTGCACTTACCACAACATAGGCCCTTAGCTATACCTCCAGTTCTGCCTGTTGTGGATGATGCATTTAATGATGTTTGCACTGCTCCTGATACTTTACCTCCAGCCCCTGCCAAACCAGATAGATTTTACAGGGTGCCAGACACTCATCACCACCTGTACAAGGCCCCACTTGCAGATCCTGAGACTATATCCCAGGGGCCTAAGGCAGTAGCCTCGACCTCAGCAAAAACCCTCTCCCTTCTGAAAGGGAATCCAGGTCCTTAGAGAGATGGGGAAAAAGTTTACACCTCTGCTACTCTCTCAGCTAGAGCTTTAAACTGTCAGTTTCATATGATCCAATACCAAGAGTTTATGCTTGATCAGTTAACTAAGAAGCTGTCCTCTGATGACTCCTTAGATAAGAAATATGTTTTAGAAATGGTGAATAACATTCAGCAGGTTAGTAACCATTCCTTAAAATGTGGCTATGATGCACTGGAGGCTTCATTTAGATCAGCCATGACTGGCACGGTGATAAGAAGGCATGCATGGTTGAAAGAACAGGTCTTGCTGGATCATGTTAAAGCAAAGCTGTTAGATGCTCCTATGGATAAGACCAGTCTATTTGGTACCCCTGCTCAACAAGTAATGAAGAAAATGGAAGAGAAGGCAAAATCTGTACAAACAGTTAAGGATTTCTTACAGGTTCAGCCCCCAAGGTTTAGCAGGAACTGGCCTGCCAAAAATTGGTCCTTTCCAGACTCCTCAAAATCTCAAAGAGGCAGGAATAGACGCTCTAGAGGCAGAAATCAATCCAGAGGAGGTGCCTACAGAGGACGCCAGTGGCAAGGCAATAACCAGCGAGGCACAGACACAACCACTGCCACTGCAACAGGACAATCACAGTGACTTGGCTCTGACACCGCCTACCAGGTAGCAAATAACAGCACCTTTAGGCGGAAAGTTAGCCTTATTTTCGAAAAATTGGCACTATATAACAAAAGACAAGTGGATTTTGCAAACCATAGACCAAGGCTACAGGTTCCACTTCCACACCTTACCAGTAAAAAGAGGAATGCCAAACCTACCTCCAAATCAAAAAACAGAAGCTCTAAAGCAGATAGCTCAATTAACAAAGATGAGAGCTGTGGAAAGAGTACCAATAACAGAACAGGGCAAAGGATTCTACTCCAGACTCTTCCTAGTACCAAGAAAAGAGAAAAGTTGGAGACCTATTCTCGACCTGTCCGTCTTAAACACATTCATCATTGTCCCAAAATTCAAAATGCTGACCCTACAGCAACTTCTTCCCATGCTGGGCAAGGAGTGTTGGCTGGTACCTCTAGATCTCAAGGAGGCATACCTGCACGTCCCCATACGGCCAAATTGCAGAAGATACCTCAGATTTCTTGCAGGGTCAGAGCATTATCAATTCTCAGCATTGCCCTTTAGCTTATCTACTGCGCCCAGAGTATTCACAAAATGCCTGGCATCAGTAATCGCTCATTGCAGGCTACAGGGAATCCAAATTTATCCATACCTGGACGACTGCCTGTTACAAGCGGACAACAAAAGCAAGCTGACAACAGATTTACAAAGAGTCATTTGCTTACTACAAGCCCTGGGATACACAGTCAATTTAAAAAAGTCAAGACTGAAACCATCCCAGACAAGAACATTCTTGGGTGCGGAATTGGACACAGTAAAACAAATGGCATTCCTAACTGCAGAAAAACAAGAACAACTCCCTCTTTACTTCTTGGCATTAACAAAGCAGAACAAACTAACAGCAAGAAAAGTACTGCAGGCCTTGGGCTTCATGGCATCATGCATAATCCTGGTACCCCATGCCAGACTGCATATGAGAAAGCTACAGTGGTACCTAAAGAATTTATGGTCTCAACACAGGCACAGCTTAGAAACCGAAATTCCAATAATCCCATGCCTGAAACAAGAGTTCCTATGGTGGGCTCAAGCATGCCAGTCAAACCCAGGCTTGCCATTCCACAACTTTCAAGCAAGCCAAACCATCACAATGGACGCCTCAGACCTAGGCTGGGGGGCGCACATGTTGGACAAATGCATACAAGGATTGTGGACTCCAGACCAGCCGCACCTGCACATAAACCAAAAAGAAATGCTGGCAGTAAAACTAGCAATCCAGAAATTCAGACCATTCCTCAAAGAAGGCCATTTAATGATAAGGACAGACAACACCACAGTCATGTGGTACATCAACAAACAGGGAGGTACTCATTCATACCCCCTATGCAGGATGACTCTGGACCTTTGGAATATGGCTCTGAGCTACAACATCCAGTTACAGGCAATATTTGTGCCGGGAAAAGAAAATACCCTAGCAGACATGTTAAGCAGAACCACCTCGGATGCTCACGAATGGATGCTACACCCAGACATCTTCAAGGCCATCACAAAGAAATGGGGAATGCCACAAATAGACCTATTCGCATCCCCACTCAATCACCAGCTCAAAAAATTCTGCACAAGGACATACCACCCACTTGCATGGAAGGTGGACTCTCTATCCTTCAGTTGGAAAGGCCTGACAGCATATGCATTCCCACCTCTTCCTTTGATGCACAAGGTACTACTGAAAATCAAAGAGGAACGTCCAAGGATAATTCTGATAGCTCGAATTGGCCAAGACAACACTGGTATCCATTGCTGAGGAGCATGTCTCAGGGGAGAATGTGGTCAATACCCTGATGTCTTTGATGTTAACTCAGAACAACTACAACATCATGCACCCAAACCTAAAAACCTTGCAACTGACTGCCTGGAACATCACATAACAGCAACTAACCCAGACTTATCCCAAAGGGTTAAAGACATTATCCTTGAAGCCCGCAGACCTTCAACAAGAAGGAACTATGCAGGAAAATGGAAAAGGTTTGTCATTTGGAGTACTGAAAGAGGAAAAGATGTGTCGAACATAGATATTGCTAACATCCTGGAGTACTTGGCAGAGCTTCTACATACAGGCCTGTCCTATTCCTCCATCAAGATACATGCATCAGCTATTTCAGCAGAATACAGCTTCGATCCACCTGTCTTTTCGCATCCTCTTCTCAGGCAGTTCCTCAGAGGGATCAAGAATGTAAAACCTCCTAGGAAACCACCATTACCAGCATGGGACTTGAACTTTGTGCTAGAAAAATTGACACTCCCTCCATTTGAACCAGCAGCAACAGCAGATCTTCAACACCTATCATGGAAAACTGCTTTCCTACTGGCAATTACTTCAGCAAGGAGGGTTTTGGAACTACAGGCCTTAATGGCAGTACAACCCTTCCTAATCTTCCATCAAGATAGAATGTCCATGAGAACTAATCCTACATTTATGCCTAAGGTGGTATCCAGAGTGTCTTTAAACCAGGCAATCCACCTGCCTACCTTCTTTCCCAATCCACAGAACAGGGGGGAAAGACTGCTGCATACCTTGGATGTACATAGACAGTTACGCTACTACCTGGACAGAACCAAAGGTAACAGAAAAACTGACCAGCTTTTAGTAGCCTATGCAACAGGAAGGGAAGGAAAAGCAATTTCCAAACAGGCAATCTCCAAATGGATAGGAAATTGCATAAGATTCTGTTACTCCTACCATGGAAAACCAATTCCACAGAACATAAGACCTCATTCTACAAGGGCTACAGCCACTACCACAGCTTTCTTACGAGGAGTGGCAACCAAGGACATTATTGAGGCGGCTACTTGGACCTCCGTGCATACATTTGCCAAGCATTATAATTTACCTCTATACTCTAGATCCCGAGCAGGGTTTGCCACTGCTGTATTGCAAGGGATCCTAACTACACCATAATTCTTCTTCCTCCTCCCTAGTTTGGCTATGGTATTCTACCCATTTGTTATGACTGCAGATGCATCCTTGAAGGACATAGTACAGTTTTGTACCTACCATAAATGTAGATGTCCGAACAGGATAGCATCTGCAGTCAGGATTACCCACCCTCCTTCCCCTCTGTGGTACTCCTAGAGTATTTACCCTCCTAATAGCTAGCTGGAGGGGAGTCTCTTATGGTGTATTTGTTTGTATATATGTACATACATGCTTATTTTTTGTGTTTGCCTTCTATTATTTTGGAAACATTGGCATTTATCCAAAATTTAGCTTTCCAAGTGGGCAACTGGCATCTGGGGCAAGAAACACTGAGGAAAATGGCGTTGGATGATGCCTTTATACCCGAAGACCAGCAGAGATGACGTCGGGTGAAGTGCGACATCAGCCGAAGCCGGACCCAGACTTTGGAATCCGGCCGACCGAAGGGCTGCCTGACGACAGGACAACCCATTTGTTATGACTGCAGATGCTATCCTGTTCGGACATCTACATTTATGGTAGGTACAAAACTGTACTTTTATGCCTTTCCTCCTTTGCCTGTGCTCTCCAAAGTGCTACTGAAGATCAAACAAGACAAACCAAGGATGATTTTGATTGCATCAGACTGGCCATGCCAACATGGGTACCCCCTCCTGCGCAGTGCGTCACTGTTGGCCCCAGGCACCTGCATCAGACTCCTACCCTGCTGTCTCAGCAGAACCACCAGATTCTGCGCCCTTAGCTTCAAACACTGAACCTAGCAGCCTGGCTAATTACCTAATCTCTCCTTTACCATCCCTTAGTAAACCAGTGATGGATATCATTTTAGAGGCAAGGAGGCCTAGTACTAGAATGTCTTGTACTGAAAAATGGAAGATTCCGTGCCTGGAGCCAATCTCAAGGGATGAGCACAGCAGTGCCCAATTTACCTCAGATTATACAATACTTAACTGAGATGCTTCACAAGGGCCTGTCTTTTTCCTGAATAAAAATTCATGCCTCAGCCATTTCAGCTCATTATAACACAGAACCTCCCCTCTTCTCTCATGTACTGCTCAAGCAGTTCCTCAGAGGGGCCAAAAATTTAAGACACCCAGGAGAGCTCCAACTCCAGCCTGGGACCTTAACTTTGTATTGGAGAAACTCACTGTTCCCCCTTTCGAGCCAGCTGCTACTGCAGATTTAAAATTCCTTTCTTGGAAAACCGCTTTCCTTTTAGCAGTCACTTCAGCAATAAGGGTATCTGAATTACAGGCCCTTGTGGCAGTGGAGCCTTTCATCATCTTTTATGCGGACAGGGTTTCCCTCGGGACCAATCCCTCTTTCATGCCAAAGGTGGTATCCAGTGTGGCCCTTAATCAGTCCATTCATTTGCCAACCTTCTTTCCTAATCCACAGAACAAAGGGGAACGGATACTGCACTCAGATGTGCACAGACAACTTAGAGTCTACTTGGACAGGACTAAACCTCAAAGGAAATCTGAACAGCTGCTGGTGACATTTGCTGCAGGGACAGAGGGGAAGGCTATTGCAAAGCAAACCATCTCCAAGTGGGTAGGCCATTGCATTCATTTCTGCTATAAGCACCATGGAAAACCTATCCCACAGGGGATCAGACCCCACTCAACCAGGGCTGCATCTACCTCTGCAGCCTTTCTCAGAGGCGTACCTACCAGGGACATCCTAGAAGCTGCTACCTGGAGTTCTGTACATAGTTTCACCAAGCATTACCATTTGCCAATTTTCTCTAAATCCAGAGCTGGCTTTGCCACTGCAGTCTTGCAGGGCCTTATAGCTGGTCCTAATGCTATCTAAGTTCCTCCTCCCATCCTTAGCTTTGGGAATCTACCCAAATGTGATGACTGCAACAGTGAAACACGAAGAACATAGTTCAGTTGTGTACACATCATAAATGTAGATGTTCGAGTGTATTCACTGTTGCAGTCCTGGTTACCCTCCCTCCAGCCCCCTGACTTCTTTTGGCTGTACCTCTTCTCTCCTTTACAATGCTTCAAAGCTTTTTGGTGTATTTGCTTTTTTGTTGGAGATATAACCTTGTATATTTAAAGATTTAATTGTTTCCCATTAGGGGGGGCACCTGACATCTGGGGCAAGAAAAAATTATGTAATGACATCGGCTGCATGTTTTATACCCCTGACGACGTGAAGCCACTGAAGAGGAGACAGCAACCGACGTAGGACACAAGACTTTGTTAATCAGGCCAACTGAGGGATACTGCAAACAGATAACCAAAATGTGATGACTGCAACAGTGAATACACTCGAACATCTACATTTATGGTAAGGTTACACAACTGTACTTTGTGCATTGTGGCCACCCAGGAGCAGACTCTGCCAACAGAAGGGCAAGAGGACAAGTATTTTGGGATTCTGTGTCAGAAGATATTGAAAAAGTTATATCATCTTGTTCTGTATGTAACAGTACTAAGTCACATCAAGAGAAGTAACCACTTCAGCTAAACCAGATATCTGAAGTAGGAACTTCATTTGTCAGCAACCTGTGGGATACGGATCCGATCTCTGATCCGAGCCGGCAACTTCCATCATAGCTTAGATCTGAGCTCCTAGCTCCTCCCCTTACCCATAATCCCCTGCCTGCCCTAACTGACCTCAGATCTAGTTTGCCGCTCTTCAAGCAACAGCTAGGTTCAGAGCTCTTGGCTTTTTGTGAGAAAAAAAAGTTTTGTATTTCTTCTTTCTGAGTGACTGGTTGTGTGTGTGGTAGGTTTACCCTTACTCCTTTTTATATATTATATACTTTTGATTTAATTTAAGAATATTTCTCCCTGCCCTGCTGGTCGTAGCGTGTGTGTGTGACTCAGTGTTAGGGGCCTAGTGAGTGTGCTTTTCTACAGTATGTCGGAGGCCCCTAAAGCAATTTTTTCGAAATGCACCGATTGTGGTCACAAGCTTTCACCGGCTGATGGCCACACTCGGTGCGTTAGTTGCCTTGGGGTTGAACACCTCTCTTCGGTTTGCACGATTTGCGCGGCGTTCAACCCCAGGGCACTCAAGGATCGAAGGTCGAAGCTAGTTCTGGCGGGCCTTCTACCCCCAGACTCTGCTTCGGCCTTTGGTGCTTCGGTGCCCGCTACCCCCCCCCCCCGGTAGCGGTCACTCCTGCCTCCCTTCCTCCGCCCGGGACTCAACCTCCCGCCTGGCTCCGGAGGATAGGGAGGCCAGGAAAGCGGCGGGAGAAGCACCTTAAGCGGCGGGCCGAGGACTCTTCCTCGGCCCGCCACAAGAGGCTTCCCCGTCCAAGTCTTCTCGATCTCCTCCTCCTCGGATCCGATCCCCTTGTTTCTCCCCAGGACCCGAGGAGGAGGTGATCCGGTCCCCGTCGAGGTCATCGAGGCGACACTCCAGGTCTGCCTCGGTGGCCTCGTCGAGGTCCACTTTTAGCATGTCTGATTCGGATATGGACCGGATGATGAGGAGATTCATCCAGGCCCAGATGCAGATGGGAGTGCTCTTGCCTCCCCCCCCCCCTCTGGGGGGGAGCTCGACCCCTTTTTTCGCTCCTATAGCTGCTTCTCCGACCCACATTCCGGGCTCGGAGCCGAGCCACGTTGGATCCAGGGGTAGGTCGGAGCCGACCGTGCTGGGCACGTCGGCTCCGACTATTCCCTCGAGTTTGTCGGATCCGACCTCTCGGAGCCGTGGGCCGAGCTTCGGATCCGAGGGATTCGGTGTTCTTTTGGCTCCATCCCGGTCGGAGCACACTGGTCCTTCGATCCGATGTTCTCAGCGCCGGGTCCGATCCCCGCTTCGGATCCAAGTGGGAGTCGGATCTCGGATCCGTCTGAGAACGGCTCCCCCTCGGCTTTCGCTGCAGTGGAGAGGGCACTGCCGAGTGCTTCCAGGCCTCTGGTCCTGGCTTAGGCTCCCTCCCGCACTCCTTCTCATCTGGTCCTGGCTCCCCTCACCCGGCCCTCGGGGCAGCCTTCCTCAGCGCATTTAGGAGTTCCAGTGGAACAGGATACAGCCCGTGAGGACTCCTCGGACAGCCCCCCCCCCCCCCCGAGGAGGTTCCCCACAAGGCAAAGTGCAAAAGGAGGCACATGGACTCCCCTGAGAGTCTCACAGAAGATACAGACTTGGATGAAGGGGAAGGCCCCCCTAGATCACCCCCCGAGGATGTCTCCTTTGTAGACATCATGGAAATGCTCAAAATCAGGGGTGGGTGGTCTGCCCCCAAGGCTTCATCTGACGAGTCCGTATTTCTTGAGGCGTTTGAGGCAGGACCATCTACCTCTTGGGTTTCCCCTCCACCCGACCCCCTGGTGGATCTCATATCCTCTAGGGCATGGAAGGAACCGGACACCGTAGAGCCGATCCCCAAGCGCCCAGACAAAATTTTGAGCCCCCCTGCAGAGAGAGCAGAGGTCCCCCTGTGGATGCCATGTTGGTGGCTGCAGCCACCAAGAAAGAGTTGGCTCAGGAGAGCCCCACGGTTCATCCTTCGAGCAAGGAGTCTCACGCGATGGACCGTCTTGGGAAGCAGGCCTTCAGTTCAGCGACCTTCTCTATGAGGGCCTTGAACTACATGGCACACGCTATTCGGATGCAGCGGGATCTAATTAAGGAATACGCTGCTCCCACCCCCCGGGGTCCATGTCGGAGGGAGACAAGGATTTGCACTCTTCCCGAATGGCCACCCTCCGCTCTATCTCTAATACCTCTATGCGGCTATTGTCTCATGCTACAGAGGGAGCCGCTAGAGCAGGCGGAGTCAGGCTTGTCATGAGGAGACAGGCCTGACTCTGTCACTGTGACTTCTCGGAACCCTTTAAGGCGTCATTCGCGAATGCCCCTTTTGATGGTTCTGCACTGTTCGGCAAAACCGTTCGCGACACTCTTGTCCAGAGCGAGAAAGACGGGAAGACCTTGTCTGCCGTCGGAGTCCGCTTCTCTGCGCCCCAGAGGTCCTTTTCCAAGAACTAAAAGGGTCAGAAGAATATGTGGTTCCGAAAATCGCATCAATCTCAGTCTGCTCAGGACAACCAGTCCTCTCGTGGCAGAGGAGGACAGGGAGGACGCCGCCCCAGAGGCAGAGGGGGTCCGAGGAATTTTGGGTCCAGAGAACCTTTCTCTGAGAGGCCCACGCAGAACCCCTGAGGAGTTTCCCGACTGCTCCACTCTGGAGGCAGTCAGGGGGCGTTTTTTGAAGCTCCTGGCAAAATGGGAGTCCATAACAACAGATCGCTGGGTGCTTCGTATTATATCCGGAGGTTACCAAATTCCCTTCATAGTCAACTCCAGAATCAGAAGCCTTCCCGACGTCCCACCCAGTCAAAAGAAGGTGGCTGCTGCAGAAATTCAGCAGCTTCTACAAAAAAGAGCCATCCAGCCCGTCCCCCCAGATCGTCGGATCAGGGTTTTACTCCAGGTTCTTTCTGGTGCCTAAAAAGACGGGGGACTTGAGGTCCATCCTCGACCTCTCTCTCCTAAACCTGGCGGTACCCAAAGAAAAGTTCCGAATGGTCACATTGCAATCCGTCCTCCCCTTATTGCGGGAGGACGACTGGATGTGCTCCATAGACCTCAAGGATAAGTACTATCACGTTCTAGTGGACAGGCATTCCAGGAGGTTCCTCCGCTTCCAGCTGGGAGCCAGTCACTTTCAATTCAGGGTTCTCCCCTTCGGTCTCACCTCAGCCCCCAGGGTGTTCACCAAGGTCCTAGCGGTAGTAGCGGCCCACCTGAGACTCCAGGGATTTCAGGTCTTTCCATACCTGGACGACTGGCTCCTCACAGCCCCAACAAGGCATCTACTTTGTTCAGGCAGGGACTATTTTCTTGGTCTGGCTCCACTATTAGGATTAACCATCAGCATGACCAAATCCTCTCTCATCCCTACACAGGTGCTGGATTTTATAGGGGAAGGACTGAATTCCAGACAGATGCTTGCGTTCTTGACTCCAGATCGGCTTCGGAACCTGATGTTACACGTGCAGGCAATTCTTCAACTGCAAACTCCTTCAGCGGAATTAATTCTGAGGGCCGTAGGATCTATGGCAGCTTCAATCCCTCTGCTGCCATTGGCCCGGTTGAACATGTGGGTTCTACAGTGGACCCTCCAGGTACAATGGTCCCTGTCTTGCAACCCTCTGTCTCACCCCATTTCCTTCCCGTCCTTTCTACCTAAGGTATCTTCAGAAGCGAACATCAATCAATCCATCAATCTCCCAGTGTTTTTCCCCAACTTTCATAACAAAGGAGAGTACAAACTACATTCCTTGAACGTACACAGACAATTACGTTTTTATATCCATAGAACTGCTGGTCATAGGCAATCCGATCAGTTGTTTATCTCCTTTGCCAAAAGTAATTTCGGAAAATCAGTTTCTAAGGTTTCTCTCTCTAAATGGATCTCGAGTTGTATTCTTTTAGCATATCATAGTTCGGGGAGGCCTGCACCTCAAGGAGTCCATGCCCATTCTACTAGGGCCGTTGCCACTTCTGCGGCCTTTCAAGCTAGGGTTCCACTGGATGACATTTGTTCCGCAGCCACTTGGGCTTCATCTCACACCTTTATCAGCCATTATAAAATAGATGTTGTTTCCCGAGGTAGAGCGTCCTTTGGCTCTGCGGCGCTTCGGAATATCCTTCCATGAAGGCCACCCAAGACTTAGGTAGCTGGAGACTCTGTCCCACAGGTTGCTGACAAATGAAGTTCCTACTTCAGATTAAGAAGTTATGTACTCACCATAACGTTCCATCTGAGTAGGTATCTTCATTTGTCTGCAGCCATCCCCCCCTCCTTCCCCCTGACCGATTTGCTCGCTCTTATGTTATTAGCATATGTTCCCATTGGGATACCTTTTATCTGTTGTGTTCTGGGGCAAACTTGATCTGAGGTCAGTTAGGGCAGGCAGGGGATTATGGGTAAGGGGGAGGAGCTAGGAGCTCGGATCTATGCTATGATAGAAGTTGCCGGCTCGGATCCGAGATCGGATCCGTATCCCACAGGTTGCAGACAAATGAAGATACCTACTCAGATGGAACGTTATGGTGAGTACATAACTTCTTATTCTGAACTACCGTGGTCAACAGTAGCTACCAACATTTTCGAGTGGAATGGTCAACATTACTTGGTGTTGATAGACTCTTAATCAAATTGGTTCGAGATTGGCCCATTTCCTAATCTAGCATCCAGTACTGTCATTACTAAGATGAAGCTTAATTGTGCAGTCCATGTTAGTCCGCACAGTTATTTCTGACAGTGGCACACAGTTTACAAGCCAACAGTTGAAAGGATTTGCTAAAGAATGGGACTTTCATGTTATGAGTAGCCCTGAGTATCCACAGTCAAATGGTTTGGCAGAACATGCATTTCAAAGTGTGAACCAATTGCTAGAGAAGTCGAAACAAGATAATAGTGATGTTTTCCTGAATCTTTTGAATCTCAGAAATATTCCTTGTGATAACACATCTTGGTTCACCTGCTCAGAGACTTCTGTTGAGACAAACCAGAACCATGTTACCATTTAGTAGCAAATTGTCAGTTCCATGTGTCAAGAACAGGCCAGTGAAAGCCAGTCTGTTGAAGAAGCGTTTAGTCTGGAAGTCCTATTACAATAAGACTAGCAAAACCGCTCAATCCATTATGAGAAGGAGTAGTAGTAAGGATGCAAACGTCCAAAAGTTATGATCTGATTGGAATCGTGAAGAATATTTGCTCAGAACTGAGATCGTACATTGTGGAATCACAAGGAATAGGGTTTAGGCAGAATCAGAAACATTTGATGCTGGTGTCCGAGCCTATGCCACAGCACATAGCCTGTGAGAAAGACTCTATATCTCAGAGTGAGTTGTCCAGTGTTCCAGTTCCAGAAGATGTTTCAGTAAATATCCCTGTTCCTG
This sequence comes from Protopterus annectens, assembly GCF_019279795.1. Taxonomy (NCBI): domain Eukaryota; kingdom Metazoa; phylum Chordata; order Ceratodontiformes; family Protopteridae; genus Protopterus; species Protopterus annectens. Next base: position 1,202,307,761 of record NC_056725.1, on the reverse strand, counting down.
TGAATCCCAAAGTTCCTGATACGAGTTGTTCACTGAAGACTGTCTCTGTTGCTAAACCCAGTTCTGACTACTACATTACTAGATCAGGTCGCATTTCCAGACCATGTTGTAGATACTCTGCAACCTAGAGATAAACATTGTGTTTGTTTTTAATGTCTATATTATTGCACGTTTTGTTCGTGTCATTTCATTTGAGGGCAATCTTTTTAAGAGGGAGGATGAAGATCAATGTGTGTATGTCTATAAGAAGCTATCTAGGCGCTTGCACAAGTGTATAAATACTGAGCACGTGCGAGCCTGACTGCTGTTTTGTAGTAAGTTATTGAGATGTAAGCATGTATGTCTGTATAGTCTGTCTTTTAATCAGTTTGTTTGTATTTTGTAATGCTGCTATCCATCCTGATGTGTTTTGATGTAATAAAGTATATAAACGAACTACCCCATCTGTTCCTCTTCTATAGTAGAGAGAAGTGACGTTATACTATTTTAGAAAGTGGAGATAAAAAGTAATGTAGGACAGGAATAGCAAAGTGATTCAAAAAACAACTTACAGTTAAAGTAATACACAACTGTATGCACATATTACATTGTTGTTGTGCTGTAAACAATTCCCTTTTTATTCGTGTTGGGGGAGCTGGTCAGTAATACTTTAACTTTGCATAGGAAAGAAACCAGATATAAAATCAGAAGTTTTCATGGCCTTAAGTGAATATTGGAGGGTGGGGTTAGATATACGTTAAACCTTTGCTCCCCTCTGGATACTTTTCCACCAGAAGGAATTGAGTAGCGACACACACATCTTCTAACCAAATGGAAAAGTCAGGTAAACACGCAGACAGACAGTACCAGTAGACCAGAGTATGTTAAACAAGCTCCAGTGATTGAATTACAAACAAAACAGTCTAAAATTACAGTTTATTCAATAGTGAATGGTTTAGCACTTTTGTTGAATGCAAGACTTCATCAGAACAAAGTAGTACTATCACACACTCCCTTAAAATGCTTTAACTGACCGGTAAGATGTCTGAACTTCAACCTTATTTGTCTGAATTTCTAGCAACAGAAACACAAGTTAAATGCAAGAAGAATACTCAGTAGACTAGATATGCTTTATGTCTTGGCTTGGTTCTGGATACTTTTCAACCAGAAGGAAATGAATAGTGACACAAAGATCTTTGGACAGAACTTGGGCATTGAGAAGCCACAGTTCTGTGTGATATCTGCTAACCCTGTTAAAGTGATATTGGAAGGGCATCATCCTTTAGCAAATCACATCAATGAGGAATAATTTTGGAGTGTGATCTACTCAAACATCTGTTATGGTAAGTGTCTTTCACAACTGTGCTTCCTGTTCCTGTGTTTCAGGAGATTCTGCTGAGTTAGGTGGGGATGTGTATCTTACTGGCATTGGATCTGTTTGATGTATATGACCTGTTTATCTGAAAATTTAAACAAAGATTCTTTGAACCAGATTTTTACCATGTTTTAAAATTTTTCATTATCACCTTAGTTTTTTTCTTGGTTCCCTTAAACTTGAAGGGTGTATGTAATTTTGGAGCTTTCTAGTGTGACTGTGACATTTTTGAGGAACCTTTTTCTAAGTTTTTCACATCTTAGCAAGTGTATGTTATTCATCATTTAAAGAAATGTATTTTTAATACCACATTTTGCTGAAATATTCTAGTTTTTAACTTAAATGCAAGTAGTGCCTTTGTAAGGGGGTGTTGAATTTATCAAGGTTGTTTTGCTGCAGTTTTGAGTATGAGAGCATAGCTGTATTTACCATTTCTGTGGAATTGCCACAGCATTCTGTGTTTTGGATGTTAATGCACTTTAGGGTTTCAGATATTTGAAAAAGAAAAACATTGTATTGCCTCTGTACAGACCAGTTCGTAGATTTGCTTTCTTAAGCATGTTTACTTGCTTTACAATCTTCCTCTTAGTTTCCTTGATATTTTTGACACAGAAGTGTTATAAGTTAATGTATTTTGTTTTTCCCCTTTGTTTACATTGATTGTACCTATGTACAATGTACTTAAAAAAGGCTGAGAATGTAATTGTTGAGAAAAGACAATAGAAACAAAATATGCTATAGACCTTTTTTCTTTCATTTTGTTGTTTTTTACTTCGTTATGGTTTGTGTCTACAGCCTTCGGCGACTTCTACTGTTGGACAGCCCCTTGCAGAACACACTATTTGAGCTGTGGACTATGGTGCATTTTTTATTACCTGGGATTTCTAGGCCTTATCTGGATTTTCCAGTGAAATCAGGAAGTGAGGAGAACCAGGATTACTGCCATAAACTTGTCATTAGGCTGCACAGGGTACCTGAATTTTTTTTTTGTTTATTATTATTATTTGACAGTAGTTGTATGTCAGGTGAGAGAACTGACCTGTGTATGTGTCTGTCTGCATTTTTAGATGATACAGCCCTTCCTTTTACGAAGATCAAAAAGAGATGTTGAGAAACAGCTGCCAAAAAAATATGAACATGTGCTGAAGTGTCGTCTTTCTGCTAGACAGAAGGTCCTGTATGAGGATATTATGTCTCAGCCTGGGTAATATTTTTATTACTCTGAAGCATAAGAAAATATGCATGAAACTGTTGTTCACCTGGGTCCTATTGGAAATGGGATGTATTCATTTATTTAATGTAGTGTTGCTTTCCGTTCCATTCTCAGTTTTTTGGCCATTTGTACTTTGCTAGTTTGATTGGTTAGAATTTGTTCATGGAGGAGTACAGATCTATAAAACTGCTTACTGTGTTGACCATGTCTTCTAGTGTTGCTGTAATAGTTCCTTAAGAGTATCAGTTTATTTTTGAGAATTTAATTTGAGGTTTTCTAAGTCGTTTTTAAAGCCATCCATCTTCAGAAATGGTTCCTGTAAGGTAGATGTCATCAATTGCAGTTGTTTTTTCATAGCAACATCTGGTTGAAAATTCCTTGAGTTGTTCATATTCAGTGACTCAATATATCTCCAAGTTACTTGACAGGAACATTTTTGTATATCTCCACCAAAACTGATATTTATGTAGTTTAGTAGTTTATAGATTTCTGATGTTTTAAACTTGAAAATAATACAATTTTCCTATATTATTATACTAGTTTATGTAGCTGTCAAAATTCACTGCTCTCAGTTGGCCATCTAGGCTCCGCCCCAGGACAGTAGATATTGATTATCATTATTGATGCTTATTTCACCTATTGGAGTTCCCTAATGTATAGACTTGGGGCCATACTTATTCAGTTTGTACTTGTTTAATTTTGTATGCCAATTAAAATAAAAGTGGGCAAGTAATTTCCAATTCATTTGATATAAGTGTTGTATAGTTTAGACTAGAGCACCTAGCTCGTTGAACTTAACATAATAAAATGATTGTAAATGTCAGTAAAGCAAAACAGAGGCGTTTTAAAACCAATATTGGCACTTGTTATAATCTTAAGGGTGTTGCATTTTTTTTTCTTTTAAAGGTCTTGGAATGAATGTATCAGACGGTGTATTTTTTTAACATTATATAAATGATACTCATCAAGATGGTTTAAAATAAGCTGGCTGTGTAAATAGGTATGCCAGTCCAAGTGCAGTGATGTTTTTGTGCCTTAAACACCTTGGTGAAATCCAGGAAGAACTGTACCATTCAAATCGGGGAATCCCTCTAGATCTAGACATACTGAATTGATGAAACAGATAAAATAGAGATTTACCTGCAGAATACAAGGTCTGCATTCTCACTTGTATTCTTGGAGGCTGAAGTATATAGACTTGTGCACATTGAAGCAAAGAAAGCATACGGGTGATATGCTTTTAACTTGTAGATCAAGTAAGGATGCATTTTCTGTGTGAAATCTTAGGACTTGTATTTTCATCTGTCCTTGGTCTTAACATATTTTTAGCATGCCAGGGAAAAATTTGGTCACTATATGTTTCTTTGATAAAGTCATAGTACTTTTAAGGAGTAAGCTGCTTCTGGGTATCAGAGTTGCTCTGAATATTGGATGTTTTAAATTTAAACTTGCTGAATGTTTTGGGGATGCAACATATATACTGTGTAGTCTGGCTGTATTTTTCACTTAGGTCATTTTCCCATAATATGTATGTAATGCATATGTTTATATTTTACCATTACCATAGTATTAAGTATTTATTTGCATATATCCATTTGTTACCTTTTGTCAAATTATGTATCATATTGCTGAGGCTGTGTGTAAGTAGTATAATTTTATTATTTTCATGATGTTTGAAATGAAACAAATATAGCATCTCATTTCCTTAGTGTTTTCTTAGTATGTTTAGTTTAAATCACCCTACATTTTCTGTTTATACTCTTGTATCAGCACCCAGGTAGTGGTGGGCAGCACTAAAGAAGGTCTTGTAGGCATTTTTTTTTAGTTTGTAGTAGTATTGAGAAACATTTTTATTAGAATATAGTATTTTAGTGTGTGTGTAGAACTAGGGCTTTTTTCTCTATAAACTTAAGTTGGTGTATCAGAGTGCATATGAAATTGTCAGTATTTTCCTTGATAGGCCGATAATTTGCCTTTTTGATAATAAGGCAGAGGTTTGACCTTTTAGGCACTGGTGTCCAAAAATTATACAGCCTAATTTCTTAATGCTTTTTCATTTTGTTTAGTGATTTATGTTTTGAATGTAGTGCGTTTATGAGGACAGAGTACAGTCTATAACCTGTCCAGGGGACAGCAGTTTTAAGCATTGCTAATATAAAGACTGCTATGAGAAATGTATGTTTTTTTAATGTTAACAAATGTGCGTTTACACCTGTTACTGGAAGATCATGATGATCTTAAAGCTACAGAGTAAACTTGCTAAAGGTGTTTGCACTAACTGATAACTAATATGGCTTGTAAGATGTGCTGTGCTGTTTGTTTTTTTATTTGCAATGTTAAGCTTATGTCAGATCTTGTATGATTTTGTTCTCTTATTTTTAGTGTAGACTAGAAGGTAGCATTTATCATCATCATCTTCTTTCGGCTGTTCCCGTTAGGGGTCGCCACAGCAGATCACCTGTTTCCATTTCTTCCTGTCCTTTGCATCTTGCTCTGTCACACCAACCACCTGCATGTCCTCTCTCATCACATCCATAAACCTTATCTTAGGCCTTCCTCTTTTCCTTTTACCTAGTAGCTTCATCCTTAGCATCTTTTTCCCAATATACTCAGCATCCCTCCTCAACACATGTCCAAACCAACGTAATCGTGCCTCTCTGGCTTTGTCTCCAAAACTTCTAACCTGGGCTGACCCTCTAATATACTTATTCCTAATCCTGTCCACCCTTGTCACACCCAATGCAAATCTTAACATCTTTAATTCTGCCACATCCAGCTCATACTCCTGCCTTTTTGTCAATGCCACCGTCTCCAACCCATATAACATAGCTGGTCTCACTACCCTCATGTAGACCTTCCCTTTCACTCTTACAGGTACTCGTCTGTCACAAATCACTCCAGACACTCTTCGCCACCCACTCCATCCTGCCTGTACTCTCTTCCAAACTCACCGTTATTCTGAACTACTGACCCCCAAGTATTTAAACTCATCCATCTTTGCCACCTCTACTCCTTGCATCCTCACCATTCCACTATCCTCCCTCTCATTCACACACATATATTCTGTCTTAGTCCTGCTGACCTTCATTCCTCTTCTGTCTAGAGCATCTCTCCAAGGTAGCATTTATAACTTGTGAACAAAAAATGTATTTTGCAACAAACTGTGCTGCTTTAATAATTACATATAGCAGTGCATACAAAAATGTGTATGGCTACATCTTACTTTGATATATGAAGATGCTTATGGGAAGGACTGTGATCTTTCAGGGCTGCCTAGGTGCTAGGCCAGTTTTATTTTCTTCCTTTTCCCTTATCTAAGCTTACTCTATTCAAGGCTTTCTTGAACCAATTTGCCTAGTTCACCTTGTACACCTGCTTCATTCATTTTATTGTAAGGGTCTGCCACCACATTTTACTTAACATTACTTTTGACAACAGCAGAAGGAGAAAGTAGGTATTTCTAGGCTGCCTTTAACAGCATTTAGTTTCCCTGTCCCTATCTCTGATGTTTACCATTTTTTCCACATGTCCCATGTATTATTGAATGCTTCTTTGGATTAATTCTCCACCATCTGTTCCATGGGTTATTAACCATCTGAGGTAGAAATATTTTTGGATACCCAAGGAATTGTTTTTTTAAAACAAGAAAAAAATCTTTATTAAAGTATCACATATGACATAGGCAGTCATACATGTATATAAACGAAAACAAACCATATTGACATATTTTTTGTTGCAAACATTATATATCACTTATCTATCAAGTTATTGTCAGTCAGACATTACATAGCTTATTCAAATCCTACCTTCTTTTAAAATCTTTTTCTTCATCTGCATATATTGTTCCCACAATTCTCATTTTTTAATTTAATTTTCTTCTACCCTTTTCTGAAGATCCCAATTTCTAGTTATTTAATCTCTGTTACTGTATTCATTACTTCTAGTAAAGTTGATTTAAACTTTAATTTCCATTTTCTAATAATTCCTTTTTTGGCAGCCAACATAATTAGACTCAGCAATGCCTTACTGTGCCTAGGCAATTCCAATTCTGTATCAGCTCAAAAAAATAATTTCCTTAGTTATACCATTTAAAGTATGCCAACTCATGCACTCCCAGAAATTATGTTCCCAGCTACCTCTTTCTTCCCTATTACACCTCCATTATTTGCTTGTCTACCTGAGGAAAAAATCTTTGGAGTCAGCTTGGGGTATAACAATGCCTATGTAAGTACTTCCAAGCAAAGATCCTAAATCCTGTAGACTGTGTTGCTTATTTGGGTAAAATACATATACTCTCCCCCCCCATTGTTTGTTTGTGAGTTGCTTATCCAACTTCTCTTCCCAATCCTTTCTAACCTCCTCTGATTGATTCATATAGTTAACATACAATATTTTGTATTCTGTACTAATTATTTATTTAACAGTAGCTTCTGTTCTATAGTCTACTAAAAAAACTGTCAGGAGTGATCTATCCCCTAGGATCCCCTTATTTCTTTCTCTTTGCCTATATGCTGATATCAGTCCTTGATGGGGAAGCCAATCTGTAGCCTGCATTCCAAGTAAATTCTTGGCTTCTTTCCATTCTATTACCTTTCCATCTGTAGTTATGTGGTCCCAATACCCAAGTTATTTTGTCAGTTTTCTTCAATAAATTCCAGTTTCCTCTTGCCTGTTGTGTCTGTATCCCTACTTGCAGTCATCTCTAATAGCAGAATCTCCTTTCTTCATTCCTGTGTTGGCTTAGTTCTTAGAATACCTTCTGCTACTTTATGACTATAATCTGTATGGTTATTCCCCTTAAGGATCTGCTTCCAAAATCCCAGTCTCTTGTTTCTTGAGCTTCTGCCTGTTTCATCATCATCCCTTTCTACTTAGAAATATAGTTTTCTGCTTGTGCTATGCATACAAGCCTTAACTCTGTAGCTCTGAAGTATGCCTTCAAATTGGGTAATCCCAAACTGGCTTTTTCAGTTTTAAGTATCATTTTATCCTGTTTAACTCTTGCTGTCTTCCACTCCCAGATGAAATCCTTCAGCTATTTATTAATTGTATCCACATCTTCTCCTCTGGTTGATACAAATATCCCTGACCTGTGTATAAAACTAAGGGGACTAAAAATATTTTAACTGCTTATACCTTGCTGTCCATATCCATGTAACAGAGCTTACAGTTTCTCAGTTTTTGTATTATCTTTTGTTTAGTGTCTTCCCACATATCTTTAGCTGTTTTACCAGAATACTTTTAATCCATAGTCTTAAGTACTTCATTCTGTCGTATCTCCATAAATATGGATATTGCTGAACCAATTTGTGTGTGGGTACATAATTTACAGGTACTGTCTTTATTTTGGTTTCATTAATTTTGTATTCCCAAAAAGATCTGAAACTGTTTCAAAATGTTTCACAACACTGAAATGTCCTTTTCTGGTTTTATCCTGTATAAAATATCATCACCTGCAAGTAGAGCCAGCTTTTTTTGACTACCATACCAATTATATTTTTAAATTTCTGAGTCTCTTATTTTCTTTGCCAAGGGATCTAAATGTAATGCAAATAAAGAGAAAAGACAACACCCCTGCCTGGTTCCCCTGCTAAAACTGAAATTTTCAAAAAGGAACCCATCCACATTAATTTTCTTCCCAGATCACTCATATATCCTCCTAATCAACCTTATAGTTTTATCAGGAAGTGCAGATGCTTCCATTGGCCTGCTAATAAAGTCCCAGCTTACTCTGTCAAATGCTTTCTGTTCACCAAGACTCGCCAACAACAGTGGTATTTTCTTACACTCCGCTTCCCTCTGGAATATCAGTGTTCTGTTAATGTTATCAAATATTTGCCTCCCCTCCACAAACCACGTTGATCCCTATCTATCAATTTTTGCATTACCTTTATCATTCTTTTAGCCATTATAGACATAAACACTTTATGGTCATAGTTTAAGATTGAAATGGGCCTGTATGAAGCTGGATCAGATGGGTCTTTACCCTCTGTAGGTACTACAGTCACCACCAATTTCTTCCAGGATGTCAGTGTTTCTCCTCCTCTTAAAATACTGTTAAGCAAAGCCTTCCAGATCTTTATCACCCCCCCCACCAGCTTCCAAACTTCCAGAGGAATACCATTTAGTCCTGGGGACTTTCCTAAGGATTGGTCATACGTCACCCTTTTTATCTCCTCTCCTCTTATCCTAACTGTTAGTAATTGAGCCTTATCTGTCTCTAACCTTGACATATTTAATTTTTCCATAAAAATTTCCGTTTGTACCTTTTCTTGATCTCCATAGTCTCTGCGTTATACAGACTTTCATAATAATATTTCCTTAATATTTCTAGTACCTGTACAGGTTCTCTTATCTTCCTTGTTATAGGTTCCCTAAGCTTGGTGATAGCCCTTTCCACTTTTTATTGCCCGAATTGTTGCCCTAAAATATTTTGTGCTCTGGCATTATCAAAAACCAGGTGATTAACAGCAGTCTTTCTAAACTCATGCATATTATCGAGGTAATCCTTTATTTTCTGCTTAGCTTTCTGCAGTTGCTGCTGTTCTTGTTCTCTGAGATTCCCCCTATTCTGTAATACTTTAGCATTTGTTAGTCCGTCAGAATGATTTTTGTTACTTCTTAACCATATATCTCTTTCATTTCCACCCTGTTTTTAAATGTCACTTTAATTTTGTCCAACTCCATAGCTATATTTTCAGAAGAAATTTCTTATCTTCTCTAATAACTCCTGAATTATTTCCACTACTCATTCTTTAAAAGTCCTCTCTTTTCAACAGGTGGGAAAGCGTCGGTATCTCATTTATATTTCATTATCTTGTGTGGTCTATGATTGTTCGAGGAGCTGTTCTGATTTGAGTGATGACATTATCAATCTTCTGGTTCTATTTTTGGAAACTGTACTGGAAAATAATGTTTTCTGTTTTGGATCACAGTGTTATTTGCAGAGGGATGGCGTAGCTATGGGCACTTCTTGTGCCAATAGCTACGCCAACCTCTTTATGACTGCATGGGAGATTAATTATTTATTTACCCTGGATGAGTTTTCTACGCAGGTGTTGTTTTATAGATGCTTTGTAGATGACTTGTCTTTCATATGGACAGGGTCGTCAGATGAGTTAACATTTATTGACAGAATCAATGGTATGTCACCATTTTTGAGATTTAGTCATGAGCTCTCGGACACTTGGATTTCCTTCCTGGATGTATATAGAGAGGCTGACCTCTGGATTATTGAATACGGGGGTATTTAGAAAGACTTGTCATTGTAATGCCATCCTTCACAGGCATAGCATGCATCCTGGATATATGTTTGGTAATATAGTTAGGGGCCAAGTTGTTAGGACCTCTCATTATAATCCGAGACAGGAGGGTTTTGAGTCAGGATTGACTGACTTATGTGAGAGGTTCAAGGCTAGAGCTTATAAAGATGTTGACAGAGAGAAAGGGCTTCGTGGGCTTTTTACATTGAGGGAAGGTGGTGCTGTTCCCTATTTTTCTGACATGGCAGGAAACCCTTTGAATAGTGGACATGGTGGTCCTAAGGGTCGAATTGGATTGGAGAACTGTTTTAGGATACTGTTGTACTATACAAAGGATGTGGGTAAGATAAAGCATGTGATTAGATCCCATTGGGGTGTTCTGGCAGTGGACCCTGGTTTGAGAGACATAGTAGGCATTGCACCACAGTTTGTATATAAGAACAAGCCGAATTTGAAGAAATTGTGCCTCCCTAGAGTAGAACACGAGGACTGTGGGAGAGTAGGGACCATTCCTTGTGGTCAGTGCAATTATTGTGGGTATATTGACACTGATGTTAGTTTTGTCCATCCTATCCATGGCACTAGACACAAGGTTAGGGTATTCGCTGATTGCATGTCCACACATGTGGTCTCCCCAGCCTCCTGTTCGATCTGCAATGCGTGTTATGTTGGTAAGACAGACAGGAGGCTGAGGGAAAGAATAAGGGAGCATCTGTATCAAATCAGGATTCGATCTGCTGTGAATGCCCTTTCTAAGCATGTTTTGGCCACCAATGACACACACACATTTAGTTTTAAAGTCTTAGATGTTGTATCGAGTAGCTTCAGGGGTGGGGATTTGAAGAATAAGACCAAGACCTCTGAGTCTAAATGGATTATCAGACATAGAGCGGATATATACCCAGGGCTTAATGAGAAAGTACCGCTTAAGCCTTTTCTGAAGTCTAGGAGGTTGAGGTAGGCATACCCCTTTTGGAGTATGTTGTTTTCTTGGGATATAGATTTATCTCTAGAGTTTGGTACTTGACCAGCATGAAGTGTCATATATTTTTTATGTATTTTTATGTAAATGTGTTTTTGTATATATGTTATGCCTTTAAGGTTTGTAATGATTTTCATGCCTTTTTTATTTATAAGATCAGCTGTTATGTGGATTTGTATGGTCTGAGGAAGCCTTTTTAGGTGAAAGCGCTTACACGTTGTTCATTGTTCCTGAATAAACCTGGTTTTTTTTTTACTAGTGTGCTGCTGCTTTTTGAGTACATCTATCCTGATGTTCATCGTGCATACAGCTGCAGTAATCACATATGGGTTCTCTGCCGTCAGGCGGTCCCTCGGTCGGCCGAATTCCAAAGTCTAGGTCCGGCGTCGGTTGTTGTCCCTTCTTTCCTGACGTCAGAGCGACAGGGGTATATAAGACACGGCCGACGCCATATTCTCCAGTCTTTTTTGCCACGCGGTGCCCGAAGCAGAAGCAGTTCGCAAGTGCCAGTCGGCCAGCTCCTGAATTTACGAAAAATTGGAAACCGAAGTCTTCTTTAAACCTAAGTACCCCGTTGGGGAAACTTTTCTTGCCGCAGACCGATGTCAGACAAAGTTAACAATTGTATTTCTTGTGGGAAGCAAATACTGCATAAGGATTTCCATTCCCTCTGCATACCTTGCTTAGGCCCAGACCACGACGTCTCGGGCTGTCGCTTTTGCGCGACTTTCAATAAACGCACTATTAAGCGTCGGGCGGTGTTCGCCCAACATTATTTTGGAAAAGCTTTTGATTATAAAATGTCGTCGGAGACTCCGACTAGCGTTTTGTCCAAAAAACGCAAGGACAAGGACCGACACTCGAGGCCCGCGGTCTCTACCGACACCACGCCAAAACCGGCTCCACGTGGTCCGGTTCTCAGTGAGACACCTTTGCAGTCCCTGACTACCGACGACACTTCCTTGGCGGTGTCTTCTGTAACTGAGACCGCAGGTACCTCGGCCCTGTCTTCTGTAACTGAGACTGCAGGTACCTCGGCCCTTACTCAGACTACAAACACCGAAGCCACTGTGAGTGTTGAGCCTCCTAATGTGGACAGGTCCACTTCCACCCAGGGTGTCTTTAGGCCCTCATCTTCCTTTTCCATTAAGGCCTTTACTAAGTCCAAATCAGCCATGCATCCCAAGAGGCCTGTTGTTCAGTGCCCATCCCCAGGCCCCATGCCTAAAATGCAGATGCTTAAAATGGCTGAGGATTTAATTACTCTCATTAGGGTTCCCAACCCCCCCCCCCCAGACAAGAGACCCAGAGTGGAGGAAGATTCTCCCTCTTCTGAACAGGGCTCCATTTTCTCAGAACCTTCTGATGTAGAGGAACACTCGTACTCTCCTTATGAAGATTCCGATGCAGAACAGTCCATTCCTTCTGTATCTCCCCCAGAGGATTTTTCTTTTGGGGAAACCTTGCACACCTTGAGGGAATACTTCCATTGGGAAGGCCAAGATTTTTCTGATTCCAAGAAAAGGCTTAGGGAATTTCTTTTGTTACCTCAACACAGACCTCTGGCTATACCTCCTGTCTTGGACATACTTGATGATGTTTACTCGGAGGCTTGTCTCAATCCGGATTCCCTGCCTCCTGCCCCATTCAAACCTGATATGTACTACAGAGTTCCCAACTCTCACCAATTTCTTTTCAAAAGCCATAATGCTGACCCTGAAACCATTTCTCAAGGCCCCAAGGGAATGAAGGCCTCTACAGCCAAGAATCCACTACCTTCCGAAAGAGAATCTAGATCCTTAGAAAGGTGGGGAAAAAAGGTATACACCTCGGCCACCCTAGCCATGAGGGCCTTAAATTGTCAGTTTCATATGCTTAAATATCAGCAGTTTCTGTTATCCCAATTAAGAAATAAAATGTCTCAACCTGAACAAACAGATTTGAAGGAATTGCAGGATATGATGCATAGTACAGAACAAGTGGGTAAACGCACCTTACAATGTTGCTATGATGCCTTAGAGGCCTCAAGTAGAGCTGCTGTTACAGGATCAGTCATTCGTAGGCATGCCTGGCTTAGGGAACAAAGCTTACCTGATCATGTTAAAGCTAAACTACTAGATGCTCCTTTACAAAAGGATGTACTGTTTGGTACTAATGCTGAGGAGATACTACGGAAGATGGAAGAAAAAGCTAAATCAATGCAAACTGTCAAGGCTTTTCTACAGGTACAACCACCTCAGTTTAGCAGAAATTGGCCTTCAAAAAACTGGTCCTTTCCAGCCACGGACAAGCCCCAAAGAGGTAGATACAGGCGCTCAAGGGGCAGAGGACAATCTCAAGGATCATATAGAGGCAGACAATGGCAAACTCCAGCACCAAGAGGTGGCGAAGACAGTGCACAACAATACAGAAAACAAGCCCAATGACTTCCTCCTTTTCATGCCAAGCAAGTCTCAGCTGGCAGCTCCCTTGGGAGGAAAGTTGACATTATTTACAAGAAATTGGCATATTATCACAACAGACAAATGGATCCTGGGCATTATAAACAGAGGCTACAGATTTCATTTTCACACTCTTCCAAAAATGAGAGGCATGCCAAACCTGCCACACAATCAAAGGGCAGAGGCACAAATACAAATTTCAAAACTCATGGACATGAAAGCTATTCAAGAGGTACCTACTCACGAACAAGGTCAAGGTTTTTATTCCAGACTATTTCTGGTACCAAGGAAAGGAAAAGACTGGAGACCCATTTTGGACTTATCCATCCTAAATACATTTCTACTCGTACCAAAATTCAAGATGCTCACATTACAGCAGCTTCTTCCCATGCTGGGCAAGGGGTTTTGGCTGGTAACATTGGACCTCAGGGAGGCATACCTGCATGTCCCAATCAGACAAAGCTGCAGAAGATACCTCAGATTTCTTGCAGGTTCAATCCACTATCAATTCTCTGCATTGCCCTTTGGCTTATCTACTGCGCCCAGAGTATTCACGAAATGCCTGGCATCAGTAATCGCCTACTGCAGACTTCAAGGGATATAAATTTACCCTTATTTGGACGACTGCCTGATCCAAACGGACAGCAAGCACATACTTCTGGAACATCTGGCTTATGCAACACGGTTACTGAATTCTCTGGGATACACAATCAACGAAGAGAAATCCAGGCTAACACCATCTCAGAAAATAACTTTCCTGGGTGCCAACTTGGACACAAACACCCAGATGGCCTACCTTACGCCAGAAAAACAAGGGCAACTAACTCAGTACTTCAAAATACTAGCAAATTGTACCAGGCTTACTGCAAGGAAAATCCTGCAGGCTCTGGGCTTTATGGCATCTTGCATTCTTTTAATCCCATGTGCAAAGTTGCATATGAGAAAACTTCAATGGTACCTAAAAAACCTATGGTCTCAACACAGCCACAATTTGGAAACAATAATACCAATAATTCCATGTTTGCAAAATGAATTTCTATGGTGGGCCCAAGCATGTCAAGCAAACACAGTTCTCCCATTCTGCAAGCCTCAAGCAAATCAAGTCATCACAACAGACGCCTCAGATTATGCCTGGGGGGGCGCACATGACAGGCAGGTGCATTCAGGGCAAATGGTCCCAAAAGGAAAAGCACCTTCACATCAATCAAAAAGAAATGCTAGCAGTGATAAATGCAATTACAGCATTCAAGGACCTCCTGCATCCAGGACAATTATTGATAAGAACAGACAACACCACAGTAATGTGGTACATGAACAAACAAGGAGGAACACATTCGTACCCCCTGTGCAGACTAGCCATGACACTTTGGAACTTGGCTCTGGAATGGCAAATCGAACTTCAAGCACAGTACTTGCCAGGTTTGGAAAACACGCTGGCAGACAATCTAAGCAGAAATATGACAGATCCGCATGAATGGAAGTTGCATCCTCAGGTGTTTACAAAGATAATCCAAGCGTGGGGGAAACCAGACATAGATCTCTTCGCCTCCCACAGGAATCACCAATTGGAAAAGTTTTGTTCAAGGACCTTTCACCCAAAAGCCTGGAGGGTGGACGCCCTTTCATTCAGTTGGACAGCATGGACAGTATACGCTTTCCCACCTCTGCCTCTTCTGCCCAAGGTGCTCTTGAAAGCAAGAGCAGACAGACCGAAGATGATACTGATTGCTCCAGACTGGCCAAGACAGCACTGGTACCCACTCCTGAGGAGCCTAACACATACTCTTCCCTGGCCTCTACCTCTAATGCCTCTTCTGCTGACTCAGCACAGCTACAAAACTCTTCACAGTCAGCTGAAAACACTCAATCTCGCTGCATGGAAAATTCCTTAACACCACAACAGACCCTACTCCCCAAAGAGGTGCAGGACGTCATTCTGGAGGCCAGAAGGCCATCTACTAGAAAGACTTACTCCGCAAAATGGAAACAGTTTTGCTCTTGGAATGAGAAAAAAGGCCAGGACCCTAGAAAACTGAATTTGCCTCCGGTATTACAGTATCTAGCTGAGCTGCTGAACAGTGGACTTTCATTTTCCTACATAAAAATCCATGCCTCAGCCATTTCTGCAGAATTCAACATGGATCCACCGTTATTCTCTCACCCACTTGTAAGACAGTTCCTCAGAGGGGCTAAGAATATAAGACCACCAAGGAAACAACCAGTGCCAGCCTGGGATCTTAATTACATTCTGGAAAAATTAACATTGCCTCCCTTTGAACCAGCTGCCTCAACAGATTTGCAATATTTGTCCTGGAAAACAGCTTTCCTTCTGGCCATTACCTCAGCTCGTAGGGTTTCGGAACTACAAGCCCTCATGGCTGTGCAGCCCTTTCTCATCTTCCATCAGGACAGGATTACCCTTCGAACCAACCCGTCATTTATGCCTAAAGTGGTGTCCAGGGTAGCTTTAAATCAAGTCATACACTTACCTACCTTCTACCCCAATCCTCAAAACAAAGGGGAAAGGCGGCTACATTCCTTAGATATCCATAGGCAGCTACGTTATTATTTGGACAGAACAAAACCTTTCAGGAAATCAGAACAACTTTTTGTGTCCTATGCTGTAGGAGCTCAAGGGAAGCCTGTTACCAAACAGACAATTTCAAAATGGATAAGGCCACTGCATACGATTTTGTTACTCCTATCATGGGAAATATGTCCCTACAGGCATCAGATCCCACTCCACCAGGGCCACAGCTACCTCTACAGCCTTCCTCAGAGGAGTTCCTACCAAAGATATTTTGGAGGCAGCCACTTAGTTCTGTGCATACCTTCACAAAACACTAAAACCTGCCTTTATATTCCAAAACTAGAGCAGGCTTTGCCACTGCTGTGTTGCAGGGCATTCTGGCTCAACCCAGTTCCACCTAGTGCCTACCACCTTGTGCGTAGCTTTGGGATTCCACCCATATGTGATTACTGCAGCTGTATGCACGATGAACATAGTACAGTTTTGTACCTACCATAAATGTAGATGTTCGAGTGCTAATACAGCTGCAGTACAGGTTTCCCTCCCTCCTTCCCCTCTTGATAAAGGACTAGTGGCTAACACCTCCTCATACATCCTAATTTGGGTTATCCTCCTATGGTTTATTTGCTTGCAACCACTGTTTTTTGATTACATTGCATTGCTTGAATATATATATATATATTTATATATATATATATATATATATATATATATATATATATATAATTTATGTATTGCCTTTCCTTCTGAGGGCACCTGACATCTGGGGCAAGAAAGACTGAAGAATATGGCGTCGGCTGTGTCTTGTATACCCCTGTCGCTCTGACGTCAGGAAAGAAGGGACAACAACTGACGCCGGACCTAGACTTTGGAATTCGGCCGACCGAGGGACCGCCTGACGGCAGAGAACCCATATGTGATTACTGCAGCTGTATTAGCACTCGAACATCTACATTTATGGTAGGTACAAAACTGTACTTTCTGGATTACCTCAGTTTGGATATTGTTTGTTTTCCTGCCTTGTTTCGCTCTTGCACCTTTTTGTGTTGCATTTTTAATTATCTTTTGTGTTTATTTTAGTTGTTGTTGGCATGTGATCTGAAATAGTTATTGGATACATATCAGAACTTCGATTAAATGCACATGTTCCTGTAGCTCTGTCTACCTTAGCCCAGTTTTTGTATCTTGGAGAATATGTAAATTTACTCCGAACTCCTACTACTGAATTGACATCTTCCATGCCAAATATTTTCATAAATTTTGTCATGAATCTACACTCGTCTGTTATATTTTCCCTTCTGCCCCCACCCGACACATCTTCCCCACTGCAAATCAAATTCCTGTTCTCACCTGTAAGTAATATTCCCTGCTGAAAACTCGTTATTTCTCCCACAGTTTTTTTAACCTCCATTATAGCAGTTTTAGGTGGAAAATAAGTACATGCCAGTGTAATCTTCTTCCCTTGCCAGTAGCCCCTTAGTACTACAAAGTTACCATTATTACATTTTTTATCATCTTCTATCACAATTGGCGCTCCTCTTGCAATTAAAATAAATACTCCTGTTTCTTTGTCTCAGGTGTTCTGCTGAATGACCATACTGAAAACCTTTCCTTATCAAATTCACATGTTCAATTCTTTCCAAATGTGTCTTCTGTAGTGTAGCTATTTGCACTGCACATTTCTTAATGTATCTCACTACTTTCTTTTTTGTATACATCTGTGAAACCATAAACATGTAAAGGCAATATAGAAAGCGTTATTGTGTTAAAAAGTTATTTCCACCTTTTATTTGGAACAGCTTTTTTGTTAAGTATCTAGTTCCGTCTTTTGTTTTACATGCATACAAAGTTTGGCAGGTTCAGCTTTTATACAGTTGCGTCTTGTCATAGCCATTTGAGCCTATGTCACTATGATTCTCCTGCATTGTCCCAGTAATCAGGGAGCCTCAATCCTCACCACTAGCACCAGTGAGGGACCAGCACATTGTACTTTACTGTGTGTGTACTTCTCATCCTCCCAGTTTCTCTTAAGAGCACACAGAGATCACAGTCATCTGGGGCTGGTTTCTCTCTCTCTCTCTATCCAGATCCCCAGTTAGACTCCCCCCGGCACAGCTATAGGGTTAAGAGCTCAGCCGAGTGGTCAAGCCAAAACATCCAGCACCCTGTCTGTCCAACCAGTGCGTCATGTCCCTGTCCAAGTAGCTAACACACACACACACACACACACACACACACACACACACTCTCTCTCTCTCTCTCTGTCTCACTCCTGGTGAAGGCTGGCACAGGTTGACTAGCTATGCCCTCTTCTGCCCGGTCTATAAGGTAGTACCAGCTGCCACCAACCACTCTTATCAGCTACTATAAGGCCCTTCCCCAAAGGGTGTCCAGTTCTACTATGTAATGTTACTATTATTGAATTGGTAAGTGTGTCCAAGACTTGTAAAGCTATTTAAGAGTGGCCTATACAGTGTCACCAAATACATGCAAGTACTCCAAGAGCTTAAAAGTCTCTAAACAAACCAGCCACAATTAAATGGTTTAAATATATTTAATAATAACTGATAAAAACAGAAGACAATACTCCAGTAACTTAATATAGTGACAACAGAGGTTAGAATCACAGGAAATATTTTAAAACAACATTGCAAATCACTCTCACATAAATACAGAAAACATCTAAACTAATCTTACTAAGTTCCTATCTATCTGTAAGAGAATTCACTGTAATCTAAGTCTTGCTTACAGAGCAACACACAGGCAGAAGTGCTGGGTGAATGTTTCTAGGTCCAAAGACAAATACAAAATGCACAGACTCACTCTGACATAGTTCTTAAATTACTATCAAACATTTCTGCTGGGTTATCTCAGATGACATAATTCTTTGTCACCTCTGTGTCAAAAATACTTATTTTTGAGAAGTTTGCCTGGAACTGGAAGTCATAAAACAGTTAAACACATTTACCTTTGAAACCTGTAATTATTTCTGTTTCCAGACAATAGAAAGAATTTCTAGCTGCAGACATTCTGTCTCCTAGCTGAGATAATCACCATTGTAAACAATTCACTTATTTGAGTTTGCAAGTTAACTCTGTTCTTTTCCATTAGGGTACACTGTGGTTATATTCTTGAAGCTCCGCACATAACATATAGTTCTCATACATTTGTAGGACAAGGATACAAATCATATTACTATTCACTGATGACATATAATTATTTACAAAATTCCAGCTAGCGATGCTGGCAGCCTTCACAGTCACATCTTATAAAACTTTATTGTATTGAAAGCCCTCAATCAAAAAAGCAAATACATCCCTGGTGCACCCCTAAAACCTATTAACTTAATACTAACACACACATAAAACTATGTACATCTTCAAATACTGAAGCTTTATCCTCCTGCTATGAATAATTTCCCCAGACTGACAACCACACTCATAGAATTGGGTTAATCTAAAAGGAAGGTTATCCACGCTAAGATGCATGGTACAGCCTGTGCTTCTACTAAGTGCTCTCTGGTTTTGTCTTACCTTTACTGCTCTCCCAGAGTGGGAAACCACTTGAATGCTTTCAAAAAAGCATTATCTTCTAGCCATTGACAGAAGTATTCTGTTTTTATTGCTCTTTATAGGACACGAGGACCAGAAACAGATTTGCTTCTAGAAGCATTTATTTATTTGCTAGAAAAAGCTTTATTATATTCAGTGTTCTTTTTTTATTTATTTGCTTTCTCTTAAAACTTGTTAGTAAATCAAGCCAAGGGCCTTAATCTAGTCATTCCCCTATGGAAGAATGAGAAAAAGTGCATCGATTTTTTCTTGTATCATATTCTTTTGTCAAGACTTCACTTTTTTTTTTTTTTTTTACATCACAGTGCCTATATTTCTTAAAACTGAAAAAAGAGAGAGGAAAAAAGCAGGGGCACCTGTTTACGTTAGTATCCCCATTACATTTGAAAATAACTGATAATTGCATTTTATAGCATGCATTATATCATGCACTATAAAAACATTACTGTTAATAACAACATTTTGTTTTACTTTACAGTTGGCTCTTTCCTTCCTCCTCCCCTCTCCAAAGTGTTGCTCCAAACATAAATGACATGAAGTAGGGCATATGCTTTACAGTCCCCTAAAAGTTTAACATAGCCAAAAAAGTCCAATAGTTCTAAGTTTTCTTTTTCTGTTATGTTTCACAGATATAATTAATGCTTCATAATACCACATTTGTCAGTTTGAGTTACTGGTTTTATTCCTGTTTATCTCTATCTTTCAATTCTGGTCTCTGCTTGCTTTCTAACATACTCTTAGTTCTTCTAGTCAACTCTTGTCCTTTTTTCTCTCTCTCAAAGATTTTCTGTCAAAACACTGGAAAAGGTTTCAAGGACACCGTTTTTCTGTGGTCTTTATTACCAGAAGAACAAGAAGCAGCATCTCCTATTTATTTCATAGCCCACCTTTTGCTGGATAAACTTTTGGATTTCCTCCTTAGCATGTTCAGCCAAAAAATGATTTTGTCCCTCCAGGAAAGAATATTCTGAAGATAGCCTGGTACGGCAGTTTGAACCTCAAGGCTGCTTCTCGACGTTCCCTGATTACTGGAATAAATTTACTCTCCTTCTGCCTGGTGTATAAGTAATTATTTTCCACAAACACTCTACTGTTTCCCCACTTTTAGCACTTTGTTCTTCTGCCACATTTTTGTCAGAATCA
Source organism: Protopterus annectens (assembly GCF_019279795.1). Taxonomy (NCBI): domain Eukaryota; kingdom Metazoa; phylum Chordata; order Ceratodontiformes; family Protopteridae; genus Protopterus; species Protopterus annectens. Next base: position 1,202,287,264 of record NC_056725.1, on the reverse strand, counting down.
ACTCCTCCTTCAGGTAGGATTACATCTTTACTGTTAAAAGTCTAGATTACTTTCTCATGGCCAGGTTTGGAGCATAAACGTTATGCCCTCTCAGTTAAATTCTGTTGTGGAATACCAGTAAAATTGCTTATTTCTGCTTTCATAAAATTAATAGTCTTTTCTTTCTCTGGTGCAGCAGAAAATCTCAGATTTTCCCTACATGCTCTGTTCTTCAATTCTCTCTCTTTTTTTTTTTTTTTTTTTTTTTTTTTACATCTCTTGAGCAGTATCATATTCAGACAGCCTTTTCTTCATTTTGACTTCTGATTTTAGCAGTTTTATCACCTCATCTGAATGTCTGTTTGAAACTTCTTCCATTTATTTAGTCTTTTGTTATTTGAGTTGATGTACACCGTCAGTGTTTTGTTTATTGTAATCGGCTCTGAGTACATTAGAGTAATTTTTTTCCCTTAGGTTACTGGAAGTCATGTCTTGCACCAAAGCTGGAGCGTGCACTTTTTGCTGAACAGCTGCAGAATGCTTCCCAGTCAGTGTTTTTTTTTTCTCACCTTTTATGATGGATTTTCTTTCATGTTCTCTGAATTTCTTTTTTGCTGGCATCCAGGCAGTACACTTATGGACCAGTTATAGAAATTTACCCATAAATAAGTGTTTACTGGCTCTGTCTTCTGAGTTTCTGTTTTCACACTGGGAGAGGTGAAATTAAGCTGTTACTCAATGTGGAACCATCTTGGAAGTAATACCCAAGGAGTTGTTAGTCCTTACAACCTATCTGTGCCACCCCGCCCTGTTCTGTCTGTTCAGAATTACCTTTACACATTTTATTTGGCATGATATTTTGCCTTAGTATTGCCACCTTTTTTTCTGGTCTTGGGTGAGAAGAACTATAGCTCCTTTAGCCTGTGGCCATGTTTTCTGCCATCCATCCCATGGATCTGTCTGGTAACTTTCTTCTGTATTTCTTCTCTCAGCCTGGTGTCCTGACCCTTGTTTGATCTAGAAGTGATTTCGGTATCCTGGTAAATACCCTGTTGCATTGCCATATTACCTCTTTGCTTCTGGTATCTGTCCCTGTGAAAGTACACCCTCAGATTTTTCTTTGCTGCTGCTATTGCATTCTTATGTGTTCCTGGTGATCCAGCCAAAGTATGCTCAACACGCGCAGTATCTTTTCCTGGTATGTTGCCATCAGCTTCCCTCTGACTAGCTGATATTTTTTTTATGTTACTGTGCTCTCTGTGCAGTACTTTGCCTTTGTTTGCATTGAACTTCAGCTGCCTAATTTCTGCTAGCTTGTTCACTTTGCTACCTTCCTCACCCAATCTGAACAGTTGCAACTACCTTTGTGTTCTCTGTGACAGATACATTGTACTGCACAAAAGGCAGACTCTTGTTGCAGTTCTCTAGTCAGTTTTCCAGTTCATGCTGTCCCTGTCACCACAACCTTTGGTTCCCACCATTCAACCATGCAGCTGTCTAATTCCTCAGGCCACTGTGGAAGCAACTATCTTGTCCTTTGGGCACACTTTTTCTGTTTCCAAGGCCAGAGCAGGTTTTACCACAGCCATACTGCAGGACCTTGTTTCCCCTACCCTCAAGCAGGCCAGATACCCTCTGGTCTGTAAACTGTGGTAGTCAATTTGTAAGTCAGTTCTGCAAACAGCGAATTATGAAAAACTCTGTGCAGTTAGAAACATACCACAGCTGCAGATGTTCAAACATGTTGCCTAGTACAGTACCACTGTCCTCCTTCCTCTTCTCTATCACTGGTTTACCTATGTTATGGAATGGGTACTTAATCTAGCCCTTTCTCACCTTCTGTCTTCACTGTCTGACCAGGAATCTTTTACCTGGGGTTTAGCAGCAGCCAGGAGTTGTAATTTTTAGGTTTCATCATATTGAGATCTCATCTTTGGGTGGGTTGTCCTTTGGCTTCAGAGAGCAAACGTGCACCCACTTGGTCAAGACAGATCTGACGATGGTTCCATTTATACCACAAATGCACTGGTGTGAGATTTATACCATCGAGCAGCATGCCACTACATAAGGGAGTCAAAAGCCAAGATGGGAATGATGAAGTGCTTTGGAAAGGAAAGTGGGCCAGTTGTATACTTCTGCAGGGAGAAGTCCCAAACATAAGTACTGGAGCAGTGAATATACTTGAACATCTGCAGTTGCAGTAAATTCTTAACACAGCTGTATTGTGGCACTTGTAGAAAAAAAGTAAGGGAAGTTCCCCTCTACCCTAGCCAAATTTCCCGTAGGCATACCACCACTTCGAGTCTTCCTGGGAAAGATCCGTTGGCCTAGTGGGGCTAACTTGTTCAGCAAAGTGTAACTAAAATACTTTCTCTTGTTAGTTGATAGCCACTACTAACTTCAGTCCTAACTCCTGGCCCATGGCTTTGTTCATTCTCTGTGCACATTGCCCATTGAGACCTCAGTCCCTGCTGTATCACTTTGTTAGTGGGGACCCCAGACCGGACAGCATGGGTCCTGATCTGTAGTGTTCCAGATACTAGGACCATGTCCTAGGTTTTCTGTCTTGGGGGCTTTCTGGATCTGTTTCTTGGTGGCCAGGGAATTGTGTGGTGAAGGTCATCCTTCATTCTGTGGGCAGCTGTTCTGCTGTATCAAGCTATTAGGAAGACTGAAGCTTTACCTCTTCATTCGTGCATGTGCCTTTATCATGGGTAGAATATGTAATGGACTGATGTGAGCCATGTCTCTGCCTTATTGAGGAATGTTTTCCAGAGCCCCAGCCAACCCCAAACATGTATTTTGATGATTCCCTGGCCTTCCCTAAAGAAGCAGTATCATTGAAACATGTCAGACATATTTCCCCTCCCCCCTTCAAGAGGCAGACAGGCCACACCTTTTCATTTCTTGCCTCCCCATGACGTCTCCAGCTTTTGCCTGAACCTTTATGTACTGGACTGCATTGAGGGCTTTATCTTTCTGTTCCATCCGCAGCTCGATGTCTTTAATGATCTGATTCTTATTCCTCCGTATCACCTTTTTTCTCAAGGTGTGTTAACTGTTCATAAGGTAATTATACCTGGCAAAATGGAAGAGATTTTTCATTTGGTGAAAAGAGAATAAGAACGACCCAATGAAGCTGTGATATCCCTTCTTTTTGCTTGTTAGTCACATCTCCCTGTGGCGGGACTATCTTACTTATTTATAAAGGGATATGATTCAGCTGTTTTTGCTTAACTCCTGCTACCCTGACCTCTAACAGAGGAAATGTTGCTTAGGCATTTCCTGAAGGAGGTGATTCATCTATGTATGTTCCGAACAGTTGTCCCCTCCTCCTTATGATCTGAGCTTTGCTGTGGAGCAACTAACAGTGGACACATTTGAAATGGCAGCTTCAGTGTTGCCCAAAGAGTACTTCAGTAAGCGTTTCAGTGAAGAACACACTAAAAAAGTGTACTACTCCACGCACAGCATAAGATGAATGAGCAAGAACTCACTCTAAAAAAAAACGTACAGAATTCACTAAGGAAAGTAAAGCCAGGGAAAGTGGTAGGCTCAGAAGAAGTCCGTGTATACGACCAAGGTATTCGATGCATTAGGGAAGAAATCCCTCAAGAGGGTAACTCATCACTGTATGGAGGGAGGTACAGCCAAGATGACTGGAAAATGAGTTTTTGTGCTAGTGTACAAAAACAAAGGGGGTGTTCACAACTATGGGTAGTACAAAGTTCATAGGTAGGTACTAGGCTATCGGCCCTAGGGCCTATACAAGCCCAGCCAAAAAGGTACCCTGGCTTTTGCCACCCAAGAAAATTGTTTTCCTGTGCCACTGTCGAGCAGAGCCACATAAGTGATCCCCGGGGTGAATTTCCTATTTCGCATCTACTCATCAAGATTTTTCTTGAAGAGTGCTAATGAGGAGCTTTGTTTGATATAGATAGGTAGTTTATTCCAGAGTATGGGAAGTCTCTGGGACAGGAATCTATCCCTCCGGCATGTTCTGTTTATTGTGGTGACAAGGAAAGGTTTTAAACAGCAAAACAAACCACAAAGGTAGGAGGAAGTGCCACAATGGTATCCTGGCTGGCGGGTGCCAAAAAGTTCACAAAAACAAGCGGTGAGGTAACCTTGGCAAAAACAGTAGAAAGCCACGCTACTCCGAAGTAGTAAAATCCAATAGTTTAATAGAAACTATACCACAATCCAAAGACAGAACAGTATCGTGAAACGCTAAAACATGCGTTTTTCGTTCAGGTCCCTGCCTGAACTTCATCAGACTTACGGCAATGCTGCAAACAGTCTCACCTTAAATACTCTTCTTCTCTCGCTGTAGCAGAGATTCTCTTGTTGCTGACGCCTGTTGTACTCCCTCTGCTGCAGTTTCTCCAACCGCACTCTGTTTCTGTCACAAAACAGAGTGCGGTTGGAGAAACTGCAGCAGAGGGAGTACAACAGGCGTCAGCAACAAGAGAATCTCTGCTACAGCGAAAGAGAAGAGTATTTAAGGTGAGACTGTTTGCAGCATTGCCAAGTCTGATGAAGTTCAGGGGACCTGAACTAAAAACGCATGTTTTAGCGCTTCCTGACTGTTCTGTCTTTGGATGTGGTATAGTTTCTATTAAACTGATTTTACTACTGAGTAGCGTGGCTTTCTACTGTTTTTGCCAAGGTTACCTCACCGCTTGTTTTTGTGAACTTTTTGGCACCCGCCAGCCAGGATACCATTGTGGCACTTCCTCCTACCTTTGTGGTTTGTTTTATTGTGGTGACAAGGTTTACGTCCAGAGAGCGTGTAGCTCGGAGGGAGTGGGATTTCATTAAGTGGAGCATGTCCAACAGCTCTGGGTTTGACATAGCTTTGTACGTTAAGCAGAGATCAGCTCTGAGTAGGTGATATGCGATGAAGTAAAGCTGGAGTGTTTTGAGAAGGTTTGCGTAGGGGATCTGTTTGAGGCCGGTAATCATTTTGTGAGGTATTTCTGCGGCCTTTCCAGTTGTTGTAGATGTCTTATGAGGTACATACCAAAAGGAGCGTTGTACTCTGTAATGGGTCTAATGAGTGATGAGTAGAGGGGAGCAATGACTTCTTTTTTTTCTGGATGAGAAACCTTTTGTGATGAGGTGTGCCACGTAGAAGGATTTCCTGACTACTGTGGCAATGTGATTATCAAAGGGGAGACTACTGCCCACCTGTGTCCCAAGGTCTCTCTGTCACACGTTCAGTGTTAAGTATACTACCGCTTATGTTGTAGTTCATGGGTACAGAGTTTTTACCAAAGGGGATGACCATGCACTTTTTGACATTGAGCTTAAGGCCATGGCTTTGATACCAGGCATCTGTCTCAGTGAGGCCCTTTTGTAGGATGTCCACATTGTTAGGAGTTTAAATTATGGCTCCTAGTTTGCAGTCATCTGCAAACTTAGTTAGCCAAAGACCTTCTGTGTTAGCCTGTACTTCAGAGAAGTAGATACCAAACAGGAGAGGACCCAGGACTGAACCCTGTGGTACTCCACTTGCCACTGGTCTGAAGTCAGATTTGGAGTCTGCTACTTCTACAGTGTGGGTTCTCTCAGTGAGCCAGTTGGCACCCCGTCTTGTGACATATGGATTTATACCTAGTTTAGTGAGTTTATCTATAATTCCAAAGTGGGGGGATGGTGTCAAAAGCCTTGGCAAGATCTAGATAGGGTGTGTGAACCACCTTACCCTCGTCTACGGCTTTGGTGACTGCTTCAAAGACGTCTATCAGGTGTAGGAGACATGATCTACGTTTTACAAACTTGAACTGGGTTCTTATCAAACATGATGGTGCTGAAGAGGGTGATGGGTAAATAGATACGTAGATTAATACAAAGTAGGAGGGTAGGTTAGAGGTATGGATTCAGAGTAGGATACAGTATGACTAACCTGATGTTTTCAGTGAGACAGGCGGTGGTGAAGAAGCCAGAGAAGAAGAAAGCATCCAATTTGGCATTCCTAGAGTTGATAAAACCATATGACAAGGTCCTAAGAAACTTGATTTGGGCTGTCACTGTCCTGTAATGGTTTCAAGTCTTGGAAAATTTTTGGTGGAATTACTTCAAGCATGTGTATAAAGGAGCCAGTGACACAGGTTATGAACAGTGTTTGGACTCAGAGTAGCTACCAGTGGGAATGACTCTGCATCAGGTTTCAGCTCTGAGCTCACTTGTGTTAATACTTGTGATGGGCTAGATTAAGAAACAGGTCAGAGGACACATTAAGAAAGCTGCTGTATGTGGAATGTGGCAACACAAGTAGGCTCTGAACAGGAACTTCACCAAGTAAGGATCTGGAAGGCAAAACTGTATGCATGCGGGATAAAACTGATTACAGAACAATATGGTGGCCATGGCAATAAATGGGGAAATCCAAAAATGCTGAAAATTGAGTTAGTAAGTAGTGGTTCTCAGCTGAGGTGTCTTATTAGTGGAATTTGCATGTCCTTCCCATGTTTGCAAGAGTTTTCTGAACATTATCTGGTTTCCCAAAGACATCTAGTACATGGATTGATGTTCTTAAAGAAAGGGGCAAGTAAATTCCCCAACATATCCTTGTTCTGCCCACCTTTGGATTATTTGTACCCAAAACATAAGGTCTAAAACTGCCATGGGAACCTAAGGCTTGGCTTCTTAAGATCCTTACAGAAAAGTAACATATTAAGTACATCTTAACCTTTGAACTGTTCAACCTTCTGTGAAGACTATGTTTGCTCATCAGCACTGTATGACATGCAGATCTCAAACAAGGAGTCGATCGAATGCACTTAACTTTATAGACACACACATTTGTGATTTGTGTGTGTATGTGTGTGTGTGTGTGTGTGTGTGTGTGTGTATATATATATATATATATATATAGGTCTAGGACTATTCACTGAAACACATTTGACTGTGCACAGTTCACTGAAAACACATTTCACTGAAAGTTATGTATGGCCTTTTCCCCACTGTTGTGCGACCCTGGAGTTAGTATATTTAGTAAAGGAGGATGGGGGGCATACCCCCCACCTATTTTAAATATTTTCAACTATATACATGGGAAAAAAACTTCTTGCCCAAAAATTCCAAAAT